>NC_066840.1:25663306-25754801 GCF_001640805.2 Lates calcarifer | reverse complement strand
TCATAGTATAGTAAGGCATGAAAAAAAAAAATGAAGTAATAAAAAATGTCATAGTATAGTAAGACTTCCAAAATGTCAAAAAATGTCATAGTATAGTAAGCTTCCAAAATGATCAAAAAATGTCATAGTATAGTAAGACTTCCAAAATGGTCGTGGTACTCTCTCATCCTCAACAATGTCTCTCCGATCATGGACGATTTCTTAGTGATTGTGGACGATGTTTTGGAAGAAGTGATGAAACCTGGAGCAAATTAAAGACAAACATTCAAAGGAAAATGATCAATACACTACTACCTATTCCTCATCAACAGTTTAACCATGAAAACACAGAGAAACATTTAACATCACGGCTGAACCACAACATTTAACAAACATTAGTAGCATTTGTTGGTTCTGATGTGTCTGATACTGTTTGGTGAGAGGGTGAGGAGAGCTACAGTCACTTTGTCCACACACAAAGACAACTATTCTGATTTAAACCAAGAATGCCAAATATTTGCTTTTTGATTTAACAGACACGATTAATCAGTTCTTACTATTTTCAGTACTAATTCCATTAAATATCAAGGTCTGGATGATAAATTTTGTTAACCCAACAAGAAGCCCACTATTTCAAATCCAATAAGAACTTTTTATGTATTTTTGACTATTTTCAGCAATCATACTTTAACAAATTCCTCCAAGACACTTTACCAGATCGACTTCAAATTTGGTCAGTACAATTTAAAGACACCAGATGATGTGAAATTGTGAAGCTTTTAAGTTTTCATTGAGGGTTGTGTCTGTGGTGGTGAAATGAATTTCAATGCTTTGTCATCGAGGAGAAAGTTGTTTTAACTCACAGACACATTGTCCAATCTAGCCCAAACTTTGAAACTCCCAGCTTGAAGACATCTACATGCCAATAAGCAAGTCATAGTCATAGCATCACCTATTGATAACAGGTGATGGCATGTCTGTGTGAGTGGGGGATTTTCTTCCTTTATGTCCCCTGTGCTCCTTTCCTCAGCTTCTTTTGTCTCACTACTTTCAGAACCTGTTCCCTGTCATCTCCTTGTCTTTCTTCAATCTTCCCATTTCTAACATGACATTCTGTTAATTTCCCTCTCCATCCTCCACTCTTTGTTCTAGCTCTTCCTCTGTATGTCTCCTCACATTTATCCTGTCAAAGTGTGTAAAATTATTTCACCTTCTTTATTTTATCTTCGTTTTTGAGATTAAATCATTTGGATTTTCATCACAGAAATGTCATCAAACAGAACAAAACTTCACCACATTGTGCTTTATAGCATAGTATATTTATACCATAACACTATATTATCACACTATAATTATATCTGGTTTGTAATGTTGTTATATTGAGCCTATAGGTTCCACTCTAAAAACTTAAGAACATATTTTTCTGTAATGCTAATCCCATCCAGGACACAGAGGGCAGTATGTCCTCCGCCTCTCTCATCTCATCACCTACTCTCTTTCTTTTCTCTCAGCCTCCTCATCTTGACCCATATGTCTTCCCTTTACTAAAGCTGAACTCTAATGAGTCTTTTTAGATTTGTCTATGCCCATGAAGAAATCAAAGACAGGGTCAATTGCTACTATTATGTCAATGCTGTGTCTAATGGTTGCAAATGTATACATTGCGTTTTTGTTTGTTTATCTTACTCATTTTCAAGCATTTGGTAACTGTGTTTTGAAAAGTGCTATATAAATAAAGTTTATTATTACAGGAAGTACCATTAAGCAAAACTTGCAGTGGACACAACAACAGACATGTTGGTTGGTTCAAATAGAAGCAGACTGCATACCTACATTGATAATGATTAATCACAGATTACTTTGTTGGTTACTTGGTAGTGTTGTCTGACTGATACTGGAGTTCTGAAGTGAATAAACACAAACACTGATATAAGCTAATTTTTTAGATAATATTCTACTAAACTGACCTTGACGCGCTGACAGGATATTTTACAGATGAAAAATAAACTTGCATTTCATATTTCACATTTAATGATAAAAAAACAGGAACAGAAATGTGATTTTTTTCCCCCTCATGTCTGTTTATGATGTTACTTTGAGCAGAAACAGTGAAAATATAATTATACCTGTTCTGACATACACAGTGTGTATGTCTGCCTTCAGAAAAACAGATTGAAACTGCACACACATACACACATATACACTCTGTTATACAACCTCTGTTCTTGGCATTTACTGCGTCCCCATTAAATGTGACCGTCGGCTGAAACAAACAGCTAATCTCTCTCCCTCCATATGTTAATGCCTCGTGTTGAGTTTTCCTCAGGAGACAGAAACACACTAAAACCACTTCTCCGCCGTCTGTCATTCAAAAGCCCCGGAACAAGAAAAGTCTATTGGTCTCTGGAAATTACAAACAGCCCACACACACTAATCTGTCAGCGAGCCTTTCATTCAGGATTAACAAGACTGTAAAAGAGCAAATCACCGCTGGTAATTCTTCAGTTAGAAAACACAGAAGGACGCAGTGGCAGCACAGAGACACAGCAGTTTGTACAGGACAGCATGAACCAGAAGACAATTTTTGCTATTTTCAGAAACTTAATAGATGAAATAATTAATCAGTTGTGATAATCACTGAAGACTGAGGCCTGTACATCCCCGCCACAACTCTACTGTGTCGTTGATCTGTTATGTTGTTGGACTTCAATCTGAAATGTAACATTAGCAGTCCTACTCTCTGAAAACATAAATAAGCACAACAATGTGGCACAATTTCCATCCAAGTCCATCAGTCTGCTCCTCCATCAACTGTCGCTAGGGGATTAACGGGAATATATGGTAATTTCTATAAACTGTATCATATACAAAACAGTTAGCTAGCGACACACACATTTAAATTGAAACTCTAAACACACGTCAAACACAGACTCAGCAATGTTCATTAATCAGCCTTAAACACACAGTAACAGTGTGAACTGTCTTATTCCTGCAGTTTCAATGTAAATCACAGGAACTAGGTTTCTTTCCAGGGATAATGAACATTTCCATCCATTGTCCCTGATGATGTTGCACAGAAACTCGTCAGTACAGTGACTGTGTGTCTCGGATACTGTAACATTATCAACTGTTAACACACAGACACAATGAAAATCTGAGGCTTTTTGTGGGATTTGTATACACTTGTTGACTGTGCCTTCTGTGATTAATTTATTCACCAGGAGCTTTATTAATACCCTGGAACATGGAGCAAACTATTTAATTAAACAGGAGATTTCTTTAATTAACCAGCTCAGTCACTGGGGGAATATTAAACAACAAATTCTTCAGCTCTGTGCTTCAATGACCAGTTTTATTTAGACTTATATAGGGTATTTATATCTATTCAAAATGCTTTGGTGACCACCTCAATGAGTCAGTGATATAATGAAAAGCACAGTGGTAAGCAGCTGGACTGACCTGTTATTGATACTAAAAAGTTCATGAATGTGTTGGCTGCTACACATTAACTTGAGCAGTAGATGTCGCCAGTGAGCTGAGTAAAGTTTCCGGTAATGAACCAATGGGAGCGCAGAGCCTCACTGTTTCCGGAATCACTGCTGTTCAAATTTCTATACCTATCTATATAGGTGTCTCCGACAACCCTTAAAGTAAACTAAATCCACAACAATAACAAAAACTCTTCATAGAGCGGCAATGATCCCGAGTAAACACTCCTGTAAATAAACCAGCTTTGTTTGTTGCTTACCTCGTGTCTGTATCAGTATAAACTGCAGTTCACTTGACTCCAGTTGATGAACGTAGGTGTCCTGGATGTTTAATGGCGGCTTTCTGTTGTTGTTTGGCTCCGAAGGAAGTAAAAGCAAACTTCTAAGACCCCTGATAGTACTTATGTTCGCCTGACAAGGTTCCTGTCGAGAATATGGCAAAACCGGAAGTGAAGATTTGTATTTCGGCTCGATTCGTTCTCTAAAACATCACGTGACCCATGACGTCCGACAGTTCGATACACTTCCACCCATGCGTCTGCTAAGGTTTACAAATGCGAGACGCCCTCGCGGATAGTTCAGGTGTATTGGGTATTGTTGGATTTTGGAGTTGCATTTTATTTTCACTTCATTTACAGTGTTTACACTGACAATCTTAAACTGGCGACGGTCAAATTCATCGACTGAAACAACAGCTGTGTTGTGGGTGGTGGGGGATACCAGGCAACAGATCATTAACTGGGAATTATTCTAATTATGTCACTTGGTTCAAAACCAGTGTTGCCAGTTTTGATCGACAAGAAGTAGCCCAATTATCATAAAACTAGACCAATTTTCATCTATGATCTTAAAAGTTTTTTGAAAACACTCTTGATCTTCTAGTGCTACAGAATGACGATTCACCACTTTTTTTTTTGTCCAAGTTAGGAAATACATTTTTTAAAACTCTGATGTCTGAACATTTATATCTTGAATAAACCTTACAAATCCAGTAAAAAGCAGGTGTTACCTGAAAGTCAGCAAAAATAGTAGAAGATTAGCAAACCAGAGAATAAAAACAGAGGTGAGCTTTTTAGAAACCTCTTTATTAGTGTTATGCATTTAATCTCCAAAAAGAATGATTCAGTTCCAATGATGAGACAGTTTTACAGTGATTGGGCTCCACATAGAGTATATGACATGCAATTAAGGAAAAATTAGCAAAAGAACTCATATTTTACATTCTTAACCTCTGCACCCTGAAATTATTTTCACCCTGAATTAAAAAGAAAAACCTTCATGGTTCAGTTATAGGAATAAAACTTCATTCCCCTTTTCAGTTGTTTGTCCCTGCTTTATATATATATATATACCACCAGCTCCATTCACCAGCCAGTGAATGGAGCTGGTGGTGTAATGATGTGTATACAGTCACATCATCAGCAAACCTGTATAGGTTGGAACAAACTTTGGGGACCTACCATGGGTACTGAACGCCATGATTCATGGTGGTGGGACAGTTTTATTTTTATTTTTTTTTTAACCTCTCATGCCTTTCAACTTTACTATTCATTTGATTGTGATTACTCCTTAGATGCCATAACATTGACAACATAACATTTCAATATATTCTAGTGCAAATGCCAAAGAGACTGGAATGTATTCAAAGAGTTTTTCTTCACAGTAAAAGTTGTGCTCACAGCTCAGAGTTCAACAAAATCTCAACTTCTCCTGGAGGGAAAGTAAACATGGCAATGAGATGAGCTAACGTGACATCTCAGTGAAACGCCTAAATCTATTGGCAGGATTCAGCAGGGCCTTTGCAATAATATTCATATATTTACACAGAAATGTTAGAAAAAGGCAAGCGTTATGGCATCGTCATCGTCACATCCAACCTCGAACAATAAAGTTTTAAGGAATGTTTTTATTCTGAAATTTTTTCTCCATCTCAGTCACTCATTGCATTTAATAAAGTTCTATTTATTAGGTAAACATCTATGGTATATCTTTTTCACACTGCCAGTATAAATTCTTTTGTGTTGATATATTAATGGGAAAATCACCAAACCTAATGGAAAATCTTTTATTTTATTTCTTTTTTTGAGGGAACTGTGATGAGTTGTGTGTTTTAAATGGCAGTTCTGAGCCAAGCCTGTTTCTCGGATCTTTTCTCAGATGTTTCTGGGCTCCTGACAACAGAAGATGCTTTGATAATCCAGTTTTTTTTTTGTTTTTTTTTTCAGTTGTAGTCTCTTTAGCTTGAGTGGTAGCCTTTGAGTTAAGACATTTCAGAGGTACACCAGCCAAGATCTGATGTAGCTGTTTAATGTCTTTGAGGCCTTTCATTTCAAAATATACACTCATGGTTTTCATCTCTTCCATTCATCCACATCTACTCCTGTGTTAGGAATACAGTTTATATATTCCGTGTAAAATAATCCTTATTGTTCATACCCCCCTACTCAAAGAAACAACTCCTCACTTTTACGCTGTTGTTGATAAAACCAAGGATTGGGTCTAATCTGAGAACCCAGAGTGGCTCTGAAAACAACATGTTGCTCTACAAACACAGTTTTCCACACTGAAGTATCTCATGCAACCAGAGTGAGTTAAAACAACAACACATCACGTCAGGACAAAGCACAGATGCGACAGATGAGTTACCACTAACCTCACATACAGATGACATGGTAATAGCCCTTTTCAAAGGCAGTTCACATGCTGTGACGCCTCGAGACGAGTCCCGCTGAGAGACTATTTTACATACAGAGGATGTATGGCTGTAGTTTCCATGAAGGGCCCATGAATTAAGACTAGTCCAGGTTTTATGTACCCCCTCTTTTTCCCTATCCACCCGGGGGGATACAAGGCTTGAAAAAGCTTATTCCATGTGCTGTAGGTGAAACTGGCCTGGCCCTGGGTGCAGGAAGAATCCCTGTGTTGATTTAATAAATCAAATAAGTCAAAGTGATTCTCCTCAGATAACTCAAACACTCATAACCATCTCTGTCTCTGCACTGCAACCATGTTATCCTACATTGCTGGCACTCATGCATTATTCCAACATGGGTGAGTAGTTTATGACGATGAGCAGTGCGATTGCATTTAAATAAATCTCTCTGCAGGTTGGTCTCTGATATAGAGACATGAAAATTAGCATAATGTACTTATAATGGAGAACAGTTTTTAGTACTACACCAAGTTATCAAAAAAAGCAAATAGAGTATCTCTTCTTTTTTTGAATTGCACGTCCCCCATTTTCTTTTTAAAAGCCTTCAGTTCATCTTAGAGTTGATGTCATCAGGCCGTGATCACAGAGGATGAGTTTAATCTGCTGATCATTTGGAGAATCAACAAGTTCAAATTATCTTCATCTTCATCATCATCATCATCAACAGCACTGCCCAATGTCAGTGTGTGTGTTCATTTTGCTTTAACCTCACAGACCAAACCAAACTGCAAATTGGTGGTATTGTTACAAGAAATCCAGGCGCTAACTTGTACGAACTGGAATTTTGTACTGTGCTGTGAGCTGTGATCTGTTGGAACGAACCTGCTTTAGCAATTGTGCTAAACTGATCATATGGTTTTAATCGCTGTGTCCAAAACAAGTGAATTTAGTCTGACATCTCTGACTGTGAACCCACTATATTATGAAGTTAGACACAGCTAGAGTTTGTTGTAGCGATGGCCACAGCTGATAACCAAGCTCCTGTGTGATCACGGCCTTAAACCTCATCAGTCCTCCACTCAGATGACAAAGAACATCCAACACTCAACAGGCCCATCACAGCTGATCTTTCTGGATCCAATGCACAGATTCTGTTGCCTGGAGACTCCTACAGAAACAGGAAATTGTCTATTTTTTTGTCTTGACATTTGGTGTATTCTCTTCTCTACCAAACATTTGCATGCGCAACATTTGAAAGGAATGTGTTAAGTATTTCTTCTTCTTTTCTTTTTTTTAGACATGGCACAACCAGGGAGCCGCCCCAGTTTCTGCCTGTGCACAAAGTAGTTTGAAGACACATTTACGTAGTATAAACCAGGACTATATGAATCAACGACATGGTCTCACGTCACAGACACGTAGAAAGACACTCACATAGAAACACACACACTTACAGTACATGTAGTACACTGAGACAAATATAACAATGGCTTCTTCTTCTTCTACAAACATTTCCTTTGTGTATACATTAGTATACATGTTTAAAGATACAAGAATGCTGAGGATTTACAAACAGATATGCAAATATCTTTCTTCTTCTTTTTTTTTAAACAGAAAACAAACATGAGACGTTTAACTTTCAATGCTGAAATATTCTCTTTTTATCATTTTAAGTAATTATTGCAATCTAAACAATATGGCTTTGTCTAGTGAAAAATCCTATCTGAGCTAGAAAATGAAAAGAAGGAAAATGTTTGTATAATGATTATGACAACTTCATCATTAGTCTTATTAACCCTTAAAGGTATTCTAAATTACAAACTCATGGAACAATGTATTAATCGTACATCGCTGCATAACTAACCACTGAGAAGCCACCGGATCATTTAGGAATAACCAACATGCTTTGTTTTATCGATACATGTCCATATATTAAGGTAGTTTCACTAAATAGAGGTTGTTTCCATTTACAGCACATCTACTTAAATGCTATATAACAAATCACAATGATATTTTGTTGGATTAAGAGATGCAGGATGCAGAATATACTCAGCTCTACAGGAGCTCTTCAGGCAGTGAGATGCGACAACTCACAGACCAGTTTTCTCAGGCTCAGTCTTCATTTAAATCATCTGGTCTTATTCAGCCGTGGAGTACTTTTACAGAAACAGGAGAGTAATCATTTTATTTTAGCGGTGGTCTTTGGGATGCATGCACACGCTGAATGGGCCTCACGCACACAATAAAAACCAAGTTGGACTTGCATGTCTTTGTCTCTGCGATGACGAAAGAAATAGAAGGGTCTCACCAGTATTTCTTTGGTCTTGATGTTGATGGATAAAGTAAACTTATGCATTAAACAATGAGGAGAAAGTTCAGCTCAGTGTGAAATGTGAATTAAATCACATTTTTAGTTGCATTAAAATAAACTGGCAGCACATTCACCCAGGCATTTCCTGATACTTGCATTCATGTGTAAACAAGAAAAAGGAAAAGAAAATATGAATAAATAGTTCAAATTAAGAGCCACTTAATAGCAATAAATAATCAAGTGCTTAATGTAGAACCCACTATTAACCAATCACAGATGGTGCGACAGGAAATGACAACATGAACAATACCGGCTACCCCAACTGTTTTCCAGTGGCTAATGCTTTGATTGTCTATGAGGACCACACGACCTAAAATCATGATGACTTGGTTTGACCTTTACTTTGTTTAATTTATTATTTTGGACAAAAAGAAGTTTTATTTTTGAAAATGGGATTTAAAGGATTTGCTTGCGTGGACGATGTCTTGACCTAAGTAGCGTCTATTCCAAAACTCCTTTGATTTAAAATTCACATACAGACATGAGTTCTTGATGTGTTCAAGATTTTACTTTTCTAACCAGCTGACAGGCTTAGAAAGTCTATCTTCAGTAAAACTACAGGTGGAAGTAGGAAGGAAATTAAACCTTTTTTCTCCAGCAAACAGATATTTGGAAGCTCGCATCCTGTGAATTCTGTTTTTAAAATATTGTTTTTTGACTGTTAAGCCTTCAAAACTTTGTCTGGAATTTCCAGAAGCCCCAAGTTTAAACTTTTGGAAACTCTAAAATACACCAGCTAAGCCAACCAAACATCAAATACATTATTCCAAAAGTGTCTGATCTTGTGTCTTTGAACGCGTCTACATGCTACCAACAACTGTACACCTGTTTGACTCGAAATGAAACCCTCATTTACAATTCCTCTGCCAGAGGAGATGATATGAAGGCACATGTCCTAAAAACTCAAATGCTGATTTTATTTCTTTTTAATATAAAGACCTACACCAGGTTCATAAAAGTAGAAAACACCCACTGAAATAAATAAAAACATGCTCCATCTACTGGAAAACATGGTGGCACTGCCGTTTGAAAAACCACAGAGTCTGGAGGACAGAGGAGTCCACTGCCCTTCTTTAGGGAATACTGTTCTCCATTGGTCATCATTGATGGCCAACCAATCAAAATGTCTGATCTTAATGGGTGTAAAAACATACTAATAGTAAGAAGTGTGCTAAGTGGCAGTTGAGAGGCTGTACAGCAACTGTGGCAAATTAAAGGGGGAAGAATGACGCAGTCGTCGAGGAGTAGAAAAGAACAAAGTAAAAGATTTCTAGAAAGGCAGTGTGTAGCCTCTAACAGTTTGGCAAGAACCCCCCCACCTCCAACCCCCCATCCCGCCCAAATCCGGTTTTCTCTCAGTGACTTCTACATCTCCCAGATCTACACTCATACCCCTCAGGCTTACAAATACCCCAACCGATTCAAGTCCCCCAGTCTGTCTTCCTTGACACAAAGTCCCCCTCCTCCCTTTGCCCCGCAGCCTAGCCCCAGGCCAGACTGGACCCTGAATTTAGGGTTCGTTTGATTCTTTTTTGTTTTGTTTTTTTACTTCTTGAACATGTCCTGTAGAGGTCCGGGCAGAAACTTGAGGACAGTGTCGAGGATGCTCTCCTCGTCCTCCTCATCATCATCTCCACAGCCCCTTGGGATTGCCTTTTTCGGACGTGTCAGCGACCCCTCACAGGCCTGCTCCATGGCTGCTTTCTCCTCCGCCTCCTTCTCCTCCTTCTTCTTCAGCCCATACTGAGCAGAGAGAGGACAAGAAGTGATGAACACACGGATAGAAAATTAGGGTGAATGAGAAATAAGACAATTATTAAAAGGGTTTATTTAGCTGTTTGCTTAGCAGGATGTAACCAAGACCGAAACTGTGAAAGGTGTCCACAGTCTCGTATCGCAACGCTTAAAGACAGAACCCTAAGGTCTTTTTAAAACCAGATGAGTGTTTTCTTACCTTGTCCCTGATGGTCTGCCGTACTTTTTCCCTCTCCGCCTCCATGCGGGCATGTTTGGCCTTCCTCTCCTCCTCCTGCTGCCTCAGCGCCTCCTGCCGCTCCTCCTCCTTCTTTGCTGCATCCGGGTCCTTCTCCTCCTCCCCACCCAGCATCTTACCCATGTCTTTGGTGGCCCCTGGTCACAAGAAACACAGATATCACTGTTAAACACAAGCTGCCTTTCACTCTGGGAACATGTTTGTCATTACAGCCACCTCAGGTCTGGTATACTGGTGTGGTTTAGCTTCAATACTTGACCCACCAACGATTCATACCTGGGCTCATGTGACCCCGATGACTCACATGACAACAAGGTGGGACAGTGACTCTCAGGGCCACCTCCAAGAGGTTAAATACCAACCAGCCTCTAGAACTGAGGAAGCCTTTCAGATGAGAGGTCTTCAAGAAACCTAACCTCAGCTGTAGCACTTAAGACTACCATGACCTGAATGACTGAGGACCTACACAGACAATACTTTGGGCAGGCAATCCTCTGCTTTTGTTCTTTCAGAGAATAAAAAGGAACTAATCCTGGACCAAAAAGTAAAACCATAGGTAGGGATCGAACAGACTACAGTATTATACTACAGCCAGATTTGGTTGTGTTGGAAGGGCTGTGAATGTGCAAGAACTCAAGGATTAAAAAACAAGAAAAGTTGTTCCTTCTGTCAAGAATCTGTTTAATCATATGGGTTGTACAAATGAAAACACCAACAATACAGCACATATACACAGACACCCACAACTGTCATTTTGAAAACACTGCATCAGCAGTTCTAAGGATTATATGGCAACGGGGCTTCCTAAAAATTCTTGAGGCGTCTTGGAAAAGACGAAGGAAGAAGAGAAGCCAGCTGGAAAAGTCTCAAAGAACCACTGAGACGGAAGAAGACACATTCTTCCACCCAGTGTTGACCATCTGTCAGCTCTACCTGTACCTCAGCATCCAGGTAACACATTCCGCTTTGACTTATACCCGAGTTATTAGACATAGATTAGTGTTCATCAATTGCTTCATGATGCATAAACTGGAGAGCGCACTGTGCTGCCACAGAAAGTGTCACTGCTAATGGTGGATACACATGAAGGAGATGGGGCTTGGAGTGACATAACTGGTCAATTAATTAATCGACTGATTGGCTAATAAACAGAAAATGAAGCACTAGCCATTTCTAAAATCTTTGTAAATTGGTTGGACAAAATAAGCGGTTTGCAGACATCACCTTGGACCCTGGGAACTGTAATAATATCCAACCTGTAAATTGATATTGAAAACTCACTGATGATGACAGATAAAGCCATAGGACAGGCAGAGGTACCTCCAAAACATTTCCTCTGCTCTGAAACCAGCCTCTCCATCCGTGACAGGAGCTGCCTTCTAGATGTGAAAGCGACTCCCTCTGGCCTATCGATACTGCTCTTGTTACCTCCCTCTGATCGATAGTAAATACAGGACCACCTGAGAGTGTATGAATTATGGATCCTCCAGCAGAGAGAAAACTTCATCTGGGTATTGATCAGCCTCTCATAGCTGGTGGCCTAGTTTGCCATCTAGTTCCTTTATTTAGTCAGAACCAGAATAAGGGCTGAATGTTTCACCACTGAGGAGAGTATTTGAGGAAAAACAAAGGTATAAACAAAGAGGGGTTGTGTATTTTCTGCTCTGTGGGCCAAAGATTAAAATGCCTTGAAACATTAAATCATGATATGTAGCTGCTAAAGACAAACTTATCAAAATAAGTTACTGATGTCCACACACTAACTACAGAAGGACTAAGGCTACAGAAAGACTGTGATTAGTAAGGTGTAGTAATGGTTAGGCAACTGAAAGAAGATTGTGATTACATCCTCCAAAGCTCACAACTCCCTCGGCAGGTAAACTGTCAGCTGTGGATACTGAAGTCTTGACTGGGTTTGTTGAGTCTTGACTCACTCTGGGGTGGACAAACTGTAACTCTGATGGGGGTGTAGTGAAAGAAGCCCTGTCAGATTCTGAGGGTGAATTTAAGGCTGATAATTTGCCTGGTGTGGACATTTTGAATCAGCTGATGACTGGAAGAGAAATCTGGGAGCCGCAGAGGTCATTAAACATTAATGGTTCAGTCATTGCTATTGACTACCAACCCTATCAACTCTCACAGATATATTGTGGTCATTTCGTGTTATGTGGCAGTAAAAACCTGAATTACTGCCTCTTTGAGCCAAAAGAGACATTTCTATGCTGTATTATTCTGAGGAAATGTGACTGTTAAGGACGCCATGGTTCTCCCTCGGGTTTGTGAACCCTGGGGTGGGCCGGTCCTGTCGCTCTGCTGCAGACTCATACAGTGGTACTAATTGCCCTGCAGCGCTGTGTGGTGGCAGCTAACCTGAGGATGACAAATTAGCACACAGATGGTGGGAGGGGGGGGGTTAGTGAAACGTTCTCCTGAACTCATCAGGGAGCTGGGTTAAGGTCAGACTGTCCGTAGTGGCTGTTTCATAATGTTAAAACAGTCAAACACACACCATATGTACTGGAACTACCGTGCATGTGAGTATGCAAACATATAAAGGGCAAGTACACACATATTAGCTTGTCCATGCATTACTTCAGTCACTGCTTATATCATTACATATGTACAGTATGGACATTTTCTTTTTTTCAGATCTGTAAATTCCACATCTCTTCAAAGTCCTTGGGTTTTCTGTGTTTCACCTGTGCTGCAAATATAAGTTTAAAGGAGTAAATATGAAGATTTGTGTCATTTGAACATTTACTGTATCTCATATTCAGTTGTTTTAATGCAGAGCTGGTTTTGGTGCTAACGCCCGCTAAGAGTTTAAAACCATGCTAGCAGCTCTGTGATGCTACATTCAGGCTACATTCACACTAATATGTTTTAATCTGAAACAGTTTTTAATTTGAATCTGACTGACCATGTTAGTAGTTGGTTGCTTAGCTGCAAAAAATATTAGAAATTAAATTGAAAGGTTGTGCAACTGCACAACAGCTGCTGGCAAAGATACCAAGGTCAGCAACGCTTGTCATTTGTAATTTGTTGTTGTATGTGACATTCATCACTGGTAGTCAAGGCTGAAATGGGTCGCGTTTTTTAAGACACGTAAAAGCTTCAAACATCAGGAGTGGGGGATTTACTGACCCATTTTATGTCGGAGAATAAAACCTGAAAATGTCTTGAGCTTGTGTTAAAACCACAGACCTTATTTCAGACATTTAACCAGAAACACGTTGACTTTGGGACAAGGGAACAGGAAGTGTTAACATGCTAACTTACCTCCTGGTTTTAGGACTCACACCACTCTATTGTTTCCAAAAGTCTCTGCCTGTCCAGACTAAAAAACAACCCTGAGTCTTCAAACTAAAATGTGGTCAGCAGTGTTTCCTAAAGTCTCCATTTTAGGGGCTTGAAAACTGTGGATGTAGCCTTCAGTGGCAGGGCAGGATGTAAATATAAGCATGCTGATCTTTAGCAGGTATAATGTTTACTATGTGCATGTCAGTTTAGCATGTTGCTAATTAGCAATAAAGGCACAGAACAGCTAAGACTGATGAGAATGTCATAAAACAAAGTGATCAGGATTCAACCTCAGGGCATCATTTGTAGAGAGTTTCCTTGGTTTCCTTTGATTCTGGACTCTGTAACTGTAAACTACTGTACATGAGCATGAGGTGATCTCTAAACCAGAGAAGAATGACAGGCTTCAGATGGAAAATGAAATGGGGAAGTCATTACCTCACTCTCCAGAGAGGTGGAGGATTTCCTCTTTGACCTATCAGTGTCTTTACCCTTCACATATTCCCTCTCACCCTCCCTACATTCATCCATCCATTCCCCTCCTCTGTCCTTCTCATGTGTCCTTTACTGTTCCTCGTCCCTCCACCTCTGTTTTTGTTTCCCTTTTCCTCTATTAAAGTGATATTTTAGGACTAATCTGAGTCTTCTTTTTCACTTCTTTTCCTCTGAATTTCTTTCCAGCGTTCAGTTCTGTCACCACACAACCATCACATTAATGCATTAAAATCTCTTCAGTTAGGACTCATTTATTCATCCTCTTTCCTCTCCTTTCCTTCTTGTCCTTCCTCCACTTCCTCCATCAGTCCATTAGAGGCCAGCTGACAGATTTGCTCCACAGACAAAGGTGGGCAATTCAAGGCTAAGTGCTCAAACGGCCCCAGTCCTTTTATTGTGCATTCAATCGCTCATTACTTCATTCAGTCTTTTCCATGGGCCACGTCATCGTGCCAAAGGGGTTTTAATGCACAAAAGCTCTCAATTTGAAGAGGCTGAGATACGGTGACATGATGGTTACAGCATGACACCCAAACAGACAAACAGTGGGTAGCAGGGAGCCCCTGAGGATGAGATCTGACTGATCAAGTAGATCTAGTTGAAGCTGATTAAGGAGTGAAGTGTTCTGTCTTAGATGTGGAGTGATGAAACCATGATTATCTCTGACTGGGCAACTTTAGACCAAAGCAAACCATTATCATGTACAGCTCCTGTGTCCATGCCCTGACAGGACCTCTGGGGGGTGTCTTGTGGTGTCTAACACTGGGACATTAGCTGTAGATCCTTTGGGTCCTGTGAGTTGGATCTGGATCTGGCTTGTTCTGGATCGTCCCACAGATGCAGAGAACATTATATTGTAATGAGATGATTAGTGTTATTCACTTCAGCTCTCAGTGGTTTTAATGTTGTGTCTGATCAGTGTGGGTATCTGAAATTTGTTATTTACATGTAAGCTCCTACCTCTGAGACTCTCAACATCCTGTTCCTCCGAGTCAGACAGATGCCATCGAAACATTATTTTGTTCCCAATCTGTACTTCCTTCCTTTTCTGACTTCACCAGGATATCAAACACGTGAACCTCGCCTTTTCTCATAAAGAAGCTCCAATAAAAGATGATATAAAGATAATCTGTGAAAGATCAGCGCGAACTGGTCCTGACCAGGCAGGTGGAGCCTGCTGTTTCATTTCCTGTGCAGACGGGACAAAGATGGAGTATGGTGCAATAACAGGAAGCCACAGGCAGGTTGATTAGTTGACCAGAGACTTTACACAGAACTGCATGGTTTATGGTGCTCAAGAGCACTTCAGCAGAACACGTTGGTTGGTGAGCAGGGATCAAACCATGAGGCCATACAGCTGCCCAAACAACTGATTGATGTGGCGGATTTTTCAGCCAGTCCATGCTCATGTGACTTATAAGGGCGTAATTTTGCAGGGGAGGTCATCCATTATTTAAATGAGCTCCATTTTTCAAACCCCTCCACCCCTAACAAATTACCCAGCAGCACTGCTATCCATCTGACCAGCTGAGGGGGGAGTAAATGGCCCGTGGTTTGTCTCTCTGACTTCCTCTGTCTTGTGTTTTCCTCCTAACAATCCTCACTTTCTCTGTCATTCTTCAGCTCAGGATCCTCAAGACACCCCCAGAGGTCCTGGTCCATGCCCTGATGGGTCAGAGTTTGTTTTGGCAGCAGAAGGTTGACCTACACAACCTGTTGACCAATCAAAGCTTTGTGGGTAGAATTAAGAATGGTTCTATCGTACCATACAGCAACAGGGAAAAACAATAACAAACTTAGATAAAATGAGCACTGCTGAACAGACTGTTCTAAGTCAACCTAAACAACAACTATTAAATCACCAGATTTCTTCCATTTCTGTGACAAACACCAACCTCTCCAACAAGAAATAGACAAACATCAACACATTATCTGGCTGAATGAATAACAACCTTTTGATGATCAGGCCAAGATGCAGTGCAAAGAAAATCATTATTCAGTATTCGTTATAACTGATTAACATTTAGCATGTTAGCGTAGCATATTGAGACATTAACTTGCTAAATATCATCATTAAGGGTGTGGAAGTATCCTGCCATGACCTGACCATTATAATTCCCTAAAGCCACTAGCTTAGCAAGAAACTGAAACACAGTTGAGTTGTTTCTGTGAACTGACTTGTTGCAGGTTCATGGATCTGCAGCTCTGTCCTGGACTGATTAATCTAACACAACATGGAAACTCTGATGAATCCGATTTCTAATTAAGCAACCAGTAAATACAATCTGTGGCCTGCAGCTGAAATCTATACCTCAGTCTGCACCAATGAAACGTTCAGGAGGTGTCTGACATCTAATGACATTAGGTCTGGATGTATCTGTGTCTGCATCAGGTTAAATCAGATAAAGTTTGAGTGCAGCTAATTCATTTTGATATAACAACATAATGGTGAATGTAAGAAACAGTTCATCCAAGATTTCTTCAAAATGTGTTAATAAAGAATGAAAATGAACAGGACTAAGATAAAGACTTACCAAAAAACAATGTGAATCTGTGTTTTTTTTTTTTTTTTTTTTTGGGGGGGGGGGGGGTCGTGTTGAAAATCAATGGATCAAAGTCATTTCTATGCATGAGAAACACTGCGGGTTGTTGTCAGATTGACGTCCTGACACACCCACATCAAACCAGCACTCCCATTGGCTGCTGTACACAAAATGGTCTCATTGTCCCCTGGGACTAAAACCACAAATGAAACCTCATCTGTGTGAGTGTGTGTGTGTTTTGTGTTGCTTTTGTTCATCAGTGTGCATGTGTGTGTTTGTTCTGTGTGTGCAGCTGCTTGTATATATTCATGGACAGCCAGCTGTGTCCCAATGAAATAAATGCCAGTCTGTTCCAGGAGAAAAGGTCACAGCAGTAGACCGCACCTCTACAGGAGGTAAATTACAACACCTCAACCTGGGATGGATGGATGGAGAGGGTGGAGAGGGTGGAGAGATAGCAGCCTACACACAGGGAAGGGTGGGATGGAGGGAGAGAAGAGGTGGAGGTAGAAATAAATGGAAGTTAAGGGATGAAGGGATGCAAGGATAGAAGGATAGAGAAGATAAATGTTAAGATCGCAGCCTGGAGGAGAGGAGGATGGATGGATGGAAAATGGAAGAAGGAGTAGGACCTGAGTAGAGAAAGATGGAGGAGAGTAAATTGCAAGGATCCTGTGGCAGAGAGGGAGGAGAGAATGTGAAGAATTCAGCTACATCAGGCTCAGAGGAGGAAGAAGAGGGATAGAGTGATAGAAGAATTGATGGAGGGAGGTCTCAACACAAACCCATATCTGACTGTCTATAGGTGTTTTCATCCACATGATTCAATTTAAAAACACCTCAGGTGAAACAAGTAAATCTAAAAATATTGACTTTAATCCTTTAATTTTGATCTGAACCTTTAAAATCTAACTCAATAAATCTAGAAATCTGCTGCTGAAGCGACAGAAAATCACATCACCTCTAAAATCTGCTTTGACTTTACACCAGAAAAAGGCAAAAAGCTCTCTTCAGTCAGTGGATGGAGAAGAGAAAACACAGGAGAGAGATGAGGAGGAGGAAAGATTTAGGTGAGCAAAGAGAATGAAACCTGAGAGGAAGAATTAAAAACGTGGGGGTGAGGGATGAAAGGGACGAGTAGAAAGAAAAGAGGGAGGAGAAAGGCAGGGAGAGCTGTGAAGGAGTAAATCTCATTTCATTCAGGCTGCTGGTCACTGAGCTGATGAAACTAGATGAGAGGGTTGATTTAAGAAGGCATTGACCTCTGGCCCCCGGGGGCCCCTCACTTACTACAACATTCACACAGGCTTTTTTATGTTGCTCTTATTGAATGAATCAAACCTCGGTCAATGTACAAGTCACCTGGGATTCTGATGGAAGCCAGCAGCAGGAACAAAAGAAATATAAAGGAAATATCATTTTCCAAAACAAAAGAAACACTGTAAAGTCATATTCTGGAGATCAATACTACAAAAACCAAAAGAGCCTTGAATATTCTACAGGGCCATCACTTTCTATTCTAAAGAGGACGCTCTAATTACTGCACTGGTCTACCGCAACAATCATAAAACAATAAACTAAAAGAAAAAGGTTTCCTCAAAAAACCTGATAAAGGATCTTAAGATCCTCAGAGGACCTATGTGGACCATATGTTTAAAATGGTTCCTGGAGGTTCCCTAAAGGATTCTTATGAAATCAAGACAGGTGCAAACAAAACACATCTTTTTGAGTTTTTGCAAACAAAACCAACCTCCTGGCTCCAGACATGAGAGAGCTGCTGGAAGCCAGAGAACATCCAAACTCCACCTACAGCTGGTTGGTGGTGTTTGATGCAGGAGCTTATTGCTGCGAGGCAGCAGAGCTAAACACTCAGTAAACATATTTGTTCCCCTCCTTCCTGCCCTCTGTTCCAGAGAGATGAGGTTTTTTTCTCACCCACCAGAGGTAGAAACGTTGCAGGAGAACATTAGTGAGATGGAAAAGCACAACAGAAAAAGACTGTTCTGTGTTCTCACATACAGAAGATACAGTGAAGGCCACTTCTTTACTGAAGTGCCCCTGAGCAAGGCCCTTAACCCTGAGTTATTCCCAAACAGACCTTAAAAAACCACAAGCTTCTTCCACAGAAAATCAACTCCTGTATTCCCACATGGACATGCAGAGGAGCGTTTACTGCTGCAGAGTACTTACCACCTAAAGCTTGTTTCATTACAAAATCCATGGTTCCTGCTGATTCGTACGATTGTTTTCCTCAAAGCCAAAGAGAGCTGAGCATGTAGCCACCAAGCCTGGGATCTCTCCTTCCTCTGTCGTGATGCTGAGCGTCTTCAGTGTCTCGCTGCTAGACCTAAGAGAGGAGAACAGAACAATGGACAGCTTCAAGAAAGTGTTGAGTTTACGATTTCATCTCGAATTCATCAATACAGACACTAAACGCAGCAATAGATCTGCAGTACTCGGCAGTGTTGGACACAGCTGATCACACTGATGTTAAAACAACAGATAATGGGGATCTTCTTAACAACCTTTACCCCTGGGACAGGAATCCCATTCTGGGAAGCACATGGATCAATACCAAGGCCGTTTGATCCGTGTCACTTATCCGTCTGTAACTCAACACCACAGGATCAGTCATCTTCTCTTTCCAACTGGACATAAATATTTCATGGCAAATGAAACGATTTTTGTTTGGATCAATCTGAAACACACGTGACAAACATCCAGGATATCTACAGTTTGAGAAAATCCGCTTATATCCACCCACATACACACTTGCAGCGAATCCTCTACGACAAAAGATGGTCACATCCATATCTGCTCATTAATATTTCATAAACTACAACAATCACAAGCCGTCGCCTCCATTTCCATTCTTCCTGGTAATGCAATCACTCATTCTGTTGAACTGTGACACACACATCAACATAAACCACTAAATCTGAAATGTGTTCACAGTACAGTGATTGAGGAGTGGATTCAGTCAGTGTCACCTCCTGGTCCAGGACATCGTGGCTACATGAAACGTGTAGTTTCCATTTTATAGAATCAAATTGACTTCTTCTCCTACTATCTTCTACTCTGTAGGCCCCACTCTCCCCTTAGACCTTTTTATTAAAGAGTCAGATCCTTTTAGTTTAACCAGAAACATCTCTATATATCACTACCAGACTCCATTGACAAAAACAGGGATTTTACTGAGCCTCCATCTGTTAGTGTGTTTGTGTTATTTGGTGGTGGAAGAAGTAATCAGATATTCTACATAAGTAAAAGTACCACACAGTAACACAAACACACTAACAGATGGAGGCAGTGGTATTTCAGCAGCTCCTGAGTTCTGCTCGGTAAAATTCCTGTTTTTGGCAATGGAGTCTGGTAGAAATGACAGGGAGTGCAGTGCAGAGAGATTTGGACTTTACATGATGGTAAAAGCTTCACAGTCGGACAGTGGCCGTGAGTGAAGCTGCAGCTGCCTCCATTACTCCTGGTCGAGCCTGGTTTCTTATTGGTTTGTGCTGAATGTGATGCCCTGCGCTGTGTTCCTATACACACTGTATCTATTTGATAAACTGTTTGACTGCACCAGTTTCAACCAACATGAAATCCTCCACATTTACTGCAGCTGGCGAACCAGAACAGCATTTCCATTCTGAAGCGGATCCCTCCCCGCTCTCCTTCACCGAGCACCTGGTGTCATTTCTCTACACCAATATTTGCCGGCACTGAATAGGGCCGGGATGAGACGGGGCGGTGGGACGGCAGATTGAGCTGCACAGCTTTTTCTGGGAGGCGACAGGAGAGACGAGGCCGAGCGGGACGACAATCCATTTGTAACTGTGAACGAGCGCTTCTGGGGGTGTAGCACCTCATTTCCATACACACACACACACACACACACATACGTGCAGGCATGCAAAATGAACACACACACACACACAAGATTTCATTAACAGGACCACAAATGTTCACTGTCTCAAAATACAAGAAACACAAAAGCTACACACTTAACCTTGTGTGGGGACAGTAAACTGTGTGTACAGGCGAACATTAATCAGTGTGTGTAGTGTGTATATAAAAACATAGGTACATACACACTCACTGTAAATGTGTGTAACGATGTCCAGGTGTAAAAAGGAGATTAAATGTCTTCTAATGGAGGATTCCTGCTGTGAGTGTCACATAGAAACATGTCGGTCAGCGTTTGTTCCACCTGAAGTTAAATCTACCTTTAATTAAAACTGCATGAGGTGACAGAGGAGGGAGGAGACTGTCACTGTGACGTTCTGGCAAAGCAACAACAAAAATAGATGAAAATGATGAAATAAATGTTTGAATTATCATCAGAGGATCTCTGATGTCCTGCAGAGTCTCTGTGGATGCTCCACAGGCTGTTTGGATGACACCCAAACTAATGACTTTATCTCAAACTAATGAGGTTTTATTTGATGAACAAAACCTCAGAACTGTCCTGAAACAGAAACAGGACTCAGACGTGTTTATCTGCTTCATGTGGGTCACATCACGGCTGAAAGGCGTCCTGACGGAAACGATTCTGCCAGTTCCTGTCTGCTCGTACAGGAGAAATCACTTGATGTGTTTAAGCCCTGTCTTACTGCTGTTATACTTCCTGTTACACCTTATGTTTGTAGCAGGGCCAACACTTCGTCCAGCCTCTAACCTTTGACGCTGAGCTCCTGCTGGGGTAGGTCGAGGGGTCCCTGAGGCGTGACAGGCCACGCGTGAGCAATGAACCGATTACGATAACTGTCACGAAACAACTTTTCCTTGATAGAAATATAAGACACGGTCGATACAATGTCGATAGAACTCATTCTGTCCAGACAACAGGTAAAGCCGATGAGAACAGCTCTGTGGCAAACCAATCACATGGCTGGAACAGAGGCAGAGCCACGTCAGGTTAAGTTAATGTTCCCAGCACAGAGTGTAGGAGCAGCAGCAACACGAGCTAATGTTCGGACGACTGCAGCCGTGAACAGCAGAACGTCAGGAGAGGGAGATACAAAAAACAGCGTTACTGACACCCCAATGGACGCAGGCCAAGGCTCGAAAGACGAGGAGACTGATGAGAAGACAACGATCAAGATCTTTTGTCATATCGCCCAGACTGAGGTGAGGATCCTTCAGGAAGCTGATGTTTCCTGACACAGGTTTTAACAACAGATCTAATCAGGTTTGTTCTGATCGATGGATTCATGGTCCAGCTCTTATCCTGCTTCTTTCAAACCATGACGTCATTCAGCCGAAGAGACGCTGAGGCCTCAACAACAGAAGACGAGGACACGAGGCATGATTGTATTCTACATTATTCTACAGGATGCTGTGTGTTTGTTGTTCTATTGCTGGTGTGTGTGTGTGTGTGTGTGTGTGTGTGTGTGGCCTCTGGTGGTTGAGGCCTGACAGCAGAACATTTCTCTTATCGTTACAGAAACAGACTCAAGGACACGTTAATGGAATAAAGGAAAGATTCAGCTGTGAGACAAGGAGAGGACACACAACCAACACACCACACACACACACACACACACGTATTGAAGGCATTCAGATCCTAACCTTGACATTAAAGTCACGATCTGTGACAGTATATATTGATTATCTCAGCCTGTGTGAAACCTTCACTGTCGACTCGTTCTTCTGAACGTTCAGAACACCTTCCTCTCTCCCTCTCTGTTACTGATGATCTCTCTTTCATTTGTTTTTCCTCTTCCTCTCTGTTTTATTGCTGCTTTATCTCTCATTTTTCTCCTCTCTCCTTTTCCAAAGCAGCTGCACACAACAGCCCTCACAACATACTCACCCTCGACATCCACCTATTTACGACCTCACCAGTGCAGTCAGTTTGTCACGTGTGTTAAGTTTGTGAGGATCTCCGTCAACAGGTCCACGACAAGGACGGGGTCTACGGCTTTGACAGCAGGGAAGCACTGTGCTGCAGTCTCCAAGGCTGAAGAAGGTGCATCATGCTCGTCTTCATCACAACATCACTGGCTTGTGCACAGTGAATTCGTGCACTGCTCTGAGGCGACTTCTGGCTCAGATGGAGTTTTTTGGCTGCACCGACACAATCGTCGCTCCCCACCTGCTCTACACTTTGGATTCTCCCTGAGACTTCTTCCTCCTCCCCAAAATTAAATTCAACAGAGGGAGGGCATCCAAATGTCAAAGGCTCAAATTTTGATCGCATCTTGTAGATTAGACATTGATTTATTTAATGACACATACTGAGCTTCTCCAGCACAATAAACTTCTGCCTTATGTATGTATTTTGTCGTGTGGTGCAGTTTAATTTGAAGCTTGAGTTTATAATAAATCAGTGTAACAGATTTAAATCAGTGCTGCTCAAACACCCTCTCCTCCACCCCAACAGAAACATAACACAGTCTTAGAGAATCCCTCATGTGAGGAGACAGGAAGACCTCACCGCGGTGTTATCATGTGAAACGTGGAGGAGCGTCACTACCTGCCTCCTGAACGGCAGCTCGTTATGTAAGAGCTTATCAGTGGGCGGTTAGCGTTGGACTGGAAGCTGAAGCAGCTCTCCAGCAGACTGAACTTCTCTGTTCTGGTGATAGTGGAGGAGCTTTAAAATCTTACATAACCCTCCCTTTCACACAGGGCCAAATATACCATACAATCACTGACGAACGACAGCACCCAAGGGCAACCTCCCCCCATCCTCCTCTCCCATCCCCCAGCACCCAGCCATTCTCCTTCCATCCTCCACCACGCTTTCTTCTCCTCCTTCTTCTTCTCTTTCGTTTTTTAATTTCATAATCCAGGCGCTGGCAGCGCTGCGTGATGTGGGATAATGTTATCAGGGCCAGGCAGGACAGCGGACTGATCCTATCCAGTTAATTGGAAGTTGTTTCCGAGTTTCACGGCCGGAGACGGGGACGGGGAGCAGCTCGGGAAGGCGAACATGAGTCTGTCAATGTAGCATGTTGACAGGCGAAGGAAACGTGTTCGAGGGAAAGAAAGGAAGAAAAAAAAGAGAGAAAAGCTTTAAATACGTGTGGTTTCAGTTCAAAGATGACAGGTCCATTACAGGAGTTACAGCCACTGCAGAGAGAGCAACATGTTCTGGTTCCATGTTGCTGTTGTCATCCAAAAACTCATCACTGCAATTCTGCTGATTTTCATTTTTTAGCTCCAAAGAACAAAACCAACAACATGTTCGTCCGTCTTTTAATATTTTCTGACGTCCTTTCCCTGTTTACGGTGCTCAGTTCCAACTACATAAACTCTCCACATAAATACAGGAAACACTCACGTTTGAAAAAGGCTCAGTCATTTTCTAAAACACGGGACTCAGCACTGCAGCATCTTGAAAGCAGGAGA
This sequence comes from Lates calcarifer, assembly GCF_001640805.2. NCBI lineage: Eukaryota > Metazoa > Chordata > Actinopteri > Centropomidae > Lates > Lates calcarifer. The sequence goes on along the minus strand of NC_066840.1, from coordinate 25,730,626 downwards.
GATTCGGAGTCGTTGGTCCAGGAAACAGGATTTACATCGGTCATGACGTCAGGACTGAACAGGTGGATTCTCCAGGTTGGACAGAGAAGATGAAGTCATGTGAGAAATGGGAGGAAACAAAGAGCTGCAGATACGAGGTTTTCACCTGCAGAGTGAACGTTCATCCCGTGGTAACAGTGGTTGTAAACCTTCCCACAGCATTAGCTGCATTAGTGTAACATTCCCATCAGTGTTTGACCGACCACATCTATCCTGCATCAGCGGTTCCCTCTGAACTTTACTGTCTGGATTCATTTTGATTCCAGCAAACTTTGTCTCAAAGATCAAAATGAAGCTTTATAAAACAGATGCTGAGAGTCTAACGCACTCAGAGAAAGTCTTCCTGTGCAGAATCAGTCACCGAAGATAAATCACAGGTAAAATGCTCCTGTCCCCTTTAACCAGTTTTCAAGGACCGATGTTAAAAAGCAGGAGTCACTCACACACTCTGCCCTCAGGGAGTCTTTCACCCTGTGTTTGGCGAGCTGACCCTGGGGACGCTCGGTCAGACCTGAATGGGAAAGTCGATACAGCGAGCTGGACGAATGAACCAAGATGGATCCCTGACAGGAGCTGTTTCCACACCAGGTTAGCACGACTCCTCCACAGCACTCCGTCTTCATCTGTCAGACACTAACCATGGTACGACATCCTTCATGCCAACGTGCTGCTTTATATTTCTGAATAAATTCTTTTAATTTCATTTAGAAACTGAGACTTTTAGAACGGAAGTGACTTGGGTGTCACTTCCTGATTGGGTCTTACAGTTATGATTACTCCTTCTCTGTTTGGCCACATACTCATTTTACTTTCAGTACCAGCTCCACCTCAGGAAGTCTGATCCCTCCTTCACATCTCACTGTGACAGAACAACAGTAAATAAATAAAGTCTCACACACACACACACACACACACTTTCAGCAAACACAACACACATTCTTCACTTTGTTTCTCCTGACTATAAATACTGCAGTCCGCTGTAAAAAATGACACATTCATGATGCAAAAGTCACCAAAGACAGAAAATAAATTTGGGAGACGTGGGTAAATGAATTAATAACAAGCTGCTGGGGCCTGGCTCTCAGATCTGACGACGTTATTTATTCATGAGACTTCATGGTGATAATGATTCCCTCAGCACAGGCTGGAAGGCAGAGGAGGGATACATGACTGCATTTAATTTTTTTGCTTTAAAAGTGACCGAACCTCCTCAGACATTAAAGGAGCTTCAGTGAAACGACGTCACATTGAGGAAAGCTAATTTTAACCTGAATATTTTATACTTTAATAATAGTTCAGATGGTTTATTACAGCGCTGACTTCCTTCCAGTTGCTCTGTTGTCAGTTTGGATGTGATTTAGTTTTCAGTTACTTTATATTCAGTCAGAACAACTGTTTGTAACTGAATTACATTTTCAGATTTATCCAGTCTGTGTCTGGTCTCTGCTCATTTCTCAGGTTGTCTGTTTCTCTGACGTGTTGTTTTGCCTTTTGGTGTTTTATTGAACTGGTAATGTGTCTGTTTTTACTCGGTGAAGCTGCTGTTCTAATGTTTGTTTTTCAGGAATTAAACACACAAAAAAAAGATCTTCTGAAATGTACAGTTGATGGTTTAAGTTCAGTGTAAATAAACAGATTGTGTCTGAGTCACTGTGAACTGTTTCTGGATTAAACCAGACTTTCTCTGAACCTGAACCAGGAGCTGTGAGAGTCTGAACAGAACCAGGAAACTGGTTCATAAAGCTGGAGTCAGATTTTAGTTGTGAATATTTTACTGATTCATTCAGTATCAACATTTCATCATTTCGTCGTTAGTATCATGTCTCCTTTAGTGCTACCACAGCCATGTTTGTCAGATTTAAAATAAGTAAGCTTCATTTAAAGTCAATGAGAGCTGCAGCCAACAACGACAGAAACTGAGACAAAGCCACCGGATAAACTCCCAGCTCTCCGTCCTGTGGTCGTCAGTTTTTCATCTGTGCTCTCTGTGAATGGTGATCAATCCATCTAAGGTTTGATTATTGATTCACCTTGTGTAGTAAGAGGCCTGTGGAGGTTTACACTCAGATATGAATGAAAACTGAGCTCATGTTGATTCACACTCTCTGTTGTTGTCTTCTCTCCATCTGCTTCACCACTGCCCACACTGATCTCACTCCCATTGTTTGGGTAATTCTGGTCTGAGGCTGGGACCTCGTTCAGGATCTGAATCCAGGAAAAACACATTAATACAAATGTAACGTTTCTGGTTTGTAGGTGACTGTGAAGGTGAGAAGAGGAAAAGAGAAACTGAGTCAGAACTGAAACCCACTGGAAGCAGAGTGTGTTGAATATTATGTAATTAATGGTGCAATTAGCTGCTACAGTACGGAGCGTTCACTCAGCCATCTGTTCAGATGACAAACAACGAAATCGATATGGTGCCGAGTCCCAAAGCTCAGCCACCGTTCAGGCTGTCAGCCATTAGACAAACCACTCACAGTCAATCTGAGGAGTCCCTGAAACACAACAGATATCAGGTATTTACTCGTCAGCTCTGTCACCTGATCCTGCTTCAAATTCACTGTTTGACTTTGAGCTAATTGTTGGATTAGAGTCACATTAAGGCGACATGAAGGTGTCATTTTAACAGCTGAACTCAGGCTGGAGTAAACATGACCTGACTAACAGAGCTGTCTTTGATTTGCTGACACCTCAAATTACTCATGCACAGGTTTTTCCTCCCGACGACAGGAGATCTGATCTCAGTGAGGAGAACATGTTAAAAACACCGGGAGCAAAGGAAAGATCGGATTGATTATTATCTGGATAACATACCTGGACACAGATCACATTTTAAGACAGAGATGATGAATGTGGTTGACATTTTTTCAGTTTAACATGAAGCAGGCATTGCCAATCAATCAGACTACGATCTCTCAGACTGTACACGTCTATTCAACAGTGTAATGACTGAATGACTGACTGAACCAACGAATGCTGTTGATGCAGCTACGGATATTTCCAGAAACCACAGATGAATGTTTTTTACTGAAGAGCCAGAATCATACAGATTAAAATAAGAGCCACAGTCCAGTTCTGAAAAAGGCAGAATGTAGAAAGAATACAGGAAAACACGAATCATCTCCAGAAGTAAAAAAACTTCTTCGGTACAAAATAACTCATGCGGAGTGTTTCAGAGCAGATGAATGAGCATGAAGAAGTGTAATTTGCATGAAACATGTAAAAGCTAAAAAGTCAAACACATAAACAAACAAACAGGCGTCGGGAGAACAAAACCAGGCGGAGAAAAGGCAGCTGGTGATGGAGTGGAGTCAAACAGCCGGTGACATTTTCAGACCGAACTCATTCAGCCTGAAGACAAAAGAATCAAAAAGACAAAAGATCCTCCAACGCTGCCGACACGTTCACCTCTGACAGAGACGGAGAGAGGCCGCTCATTTGTTGACATTTAATTATCTGCTGATATTTTACTATTTGCATTGATCCAGAATGTCATCATCCATCTATTCATCCATCCATCACTCCATTCATTTATCCCCATCGTTCAGCCTCCATCAGCCCATCCACCACGTAACCATCTACTGTATCTCTGCAATTAGCATGTGGTGTCATTTAATCTTCCATCCATCCATCCATTTATTCATCCATCCATCTGGCTGTTTTTGCACATCACATCATTAATTTATTCATTCATCCATTTATTAGCTACTTAATCATTCAATCCCTCAATCAATCATCCATCTCTGCCAATTTATATTGTTATCATCCATCCATCAACCAGTTCATCCATCCATCCATCCATCCATCCATCCACCAGTTCATCCATCCATCCAGTGACCAAGTGATGCATCATAATCCTGGTTGATCTTTGATCAACCACTCAGTTCACCCATCTATCATTTATCCATCCATTCACCATTTCATCCATCCAACTATCCATTCACCATTTCATCCATCTATCCGGTCACCAACTGATACATCATAATCCCAGTTCATCTTTCATCAACCACTCAGTACATCCATCCATCCTTTTTTCAACCAGTGTTATTCAGTTTTGGTCCATCCACCTCCACCTCCATCTACCCATTCATTCATCCATCTATCAGCCAGTCTGTGGTCCATCCCTCCATCCAATCCATCCACCAACCAGTTTATTCATCTACTTCAACATTTTCCAGGTCCTTCTCCAACCACCACAAACTTTATTTATAATCAGTCGGCCTTTTTCCTCATCCATCCTCAGTCCACACTTTCTTTAATCATCAGTTCACTTTTTTATCTGATTTGTGCCTGTAAACGCTCTTTTTAGGCCTAAGTGTTAAAGGAATATATGTGTCATGTGAAATTAGAAAGCTTATTTTAAGCAAATTAATGGATGATTTAATTGAGGACAATGAATCCAGAGACAAAATGATCCGACAGCAGAATCTACAGCCACTGAAACTCTCAGAGCTGAAGCGGAGAAAAGGAGCCAATAATGTCACATGTACATACTCAATGACTCTGGCTACTTTAACAGCCCGATCCTATATATGTAGCTGCAGAACACCCCCCCCACTTCCTCCTCCCCTCAGGCGATGCAGGATGGAGGGGGAGGAAGGAGGCTATATATCACCAATGAGGCATTCGTCCATTTGTCTTGCGGTTGGGTGGCTGAAGGAAGAGAAGATGGAGAGGATGGGGTGGGGGTGGGGGGGTTTCAATGGTAGACGTAAAAAGAGAGGGAAGATAACGAAGAGAAATGGGGACAGAGGAAGGGGGAGGAGGGTAGGAAGAAAGGATAGAGAGAGGCGGAAGATGAATGGTGAAAAAATGTGAAAAGGCGACAGACAAGACGAGATGGGGGATGGAAGAAGGGAGGATGTGGAAGAGAAAAGAGAAAACTTGGCGATGGATGGAAAAATGTTGTAGACAACAGAGAGTGGGAGGAAAGAAAATGATAGATGATAAGAAACTGATTTAAGAGAGAGGGAGAGAAAGGTAGAGGAGTGAGAGTGAATCGACGACTCCAAAGAATCGACGCTATGAGAGTGGAGAGAGTGAACCAGGACAGTAAAGCTGTGGATATTGGAAAGATGAAACTATCTGCAGACGCTAGATACCACTAGAGGTGAACTGACCCTTTAATCACCTGATGGCTGTTGTTTCGTTGTCACTCAGCATTTATTTATATAAAAACCATTCACTCGGAGAACGGCCATCACAGATGTCAAACCACATGATGAGCAGCGACGGAGCTAAACTCCTGTTTCACTTTCTGAGCTGGTGACTCACTGGAGGGTATTCTGACAGTTTGATGGCCCCACAGGTGCTAATTCTACCTGTAGCTACAAGTCACCTGCTAACAACTGCAAAAAGCACCTTCACTTCCCCGGCCAGCGTGAGAAAACCCCCGAGGCCAAACAGCTGTTCTCAGGGCTGAGGATGGTGTCGGCTCGCAGCGCTGCATACATCATCTCTGCTGGAGGACGGAGGAGTTCAAGCACCAACAGTCATGGAGCAGAAAAGTGATGGATGTGTCACAGACGAAATACTAGCAAAGGTTTTATTATTCTCTCTGAATCAGGAGACGGTCACAGTGAAGAACTGAGCCTCTTTGAGCTCATTGTTTTGGTGGAGACCAAACCAGAGCTAAAAGGTGAAAGAAGACTGGGTGTATGATCAATTGACCACAAACGCAACAACAACAGGATGATAACGTTGCTCTGTGTCTATAATAATATGGTAGGACTCTGTGTCTGTTTGCTGCCAAGGGACCAAAATACATCAGTTATATCTACCTGATAATTAAGTTCTGAGAACGAGACCAGGGCTGAGAGAACTGGTGGTTTCTTTCCCCCTCCCATCACACGTTCACATGAATCGCAGCTGTGTCCAGAGAGACTGTCGTCAAGCAGCTTGTTACGATCCACAGTCCAGTGGCCGTAGGAATCATGACAGGAGTGAAAGAGGAAGTCAGATGGTTTAGTATGATGATGAAGTCTGAGTTAAGAGAAGGTTGGGCCGGATGACGAGTGATTGAGTAGGATCTTTCTGAAGGTCGGGACAAACAACACGGTACGTTTGTTCAGGTCAAAGGACAAAGACAAAGGCTGTAACACAACATCAGCGCAACGTTAAATGACTAAAGAAGCAGAGCAACACTGAAACAAGCTATCAGTGAACAGTGGTGTGAAAAACAGACATTTAGAAAATATCATGAGGAAATGGCCTCGATTTAAGATCCAGATTTAGTTTTTGATTTGTTTGTATTTTTGGAGAAGTCCTGGATCAGAACATGAGCTGATCAGAAACATGGAAGACTCAGATTCACTGGTTTGTAAATGTGAAATATTACTGCTGAATATAAACTGTTTGTTTCTTTCTTCAGCTATTTTTTTCCCCTGTGTTTGCTCACTCAGGCCCTCTACCCCACTCCCCCCGTTTTCTACTCCATCAGGGTTAAGAGGGCTGTGGTAAGTGGCCAGGAGCATGCTGGGAGGGTGGGTGGCGATGATGTGTGGGTGGGAAGTTTGCTACGCCTGCCAACTGCTCGAGTACAGTGATGAATGTTGCCGAGAGATGGAGAGAAAAAAAAACAAAGAAAAAAACATGAAAACAACAAAGGAAAAAACATGGTTACCTTTTTTAACCTCTTTATTTATCGTCAGTACGACTGCAACTAATATTCATTATCATTAAATTTATAGACTCTTTTATCAATTAACGGATGGTTGATTAATCTAGTGCCAGAAAACAGTACAAAATACAGAAAGTTTCCTAAAATCTAAAAATATTTAAATAATGATTGAAAAGCAGGAATATTTCTAATTTGGCTTTTTGTCTTGATAAATAACATTTAACTGATTTAAGATTGTTATTGATGAAGTTTCTGTCAAACAGTTAATTAATTGTCGTTTCATGATGAGGCTCATTATAAAAACAGAGACGTCGACCTTTGACCCTTCATTGTTGGTAACATTACTGCTGTGAAGGCTGAACATTATCCAACTCTAAAAGGAGTGTTTCTGTGAGTGTCCGGGTGGAGGGGCAGCGGGGGTTGCTGTGGGTGGAGGGAGTATACAGTATAATCAAGTTACGCTCAATATAGCTCTTCCTCCTCGACAAAGTGGATGTGACAGCAGAAACAATGGATGATTAGCATTAAACACAGAGCTGTGGAGCTCGCCGTGGGTCGCTCGCTGCAACACGGCGACAGGAGGATCTGCAGGGTTTAAATATACTGAGATCACAGGCTGCTGTCTGGGAGAATACCTGTGTTTAAAGAGAGGAAATTAGACAATTGTGCAGGAGGTCTGGTGGTCTGATGTGGTGGATCTGAATCTATTTATTTTTCTAAATAAACAGGACGTAGTTCCCGTCATCGACCTGTGTGTTGGAGACTGGCAGTGCAGCGACGGTTTTACTATTTTAAAGCTGGATTTATATCCTGAAGTTCTTCTGTTTACCTGGAGATTGTTTGTTGGTGCTGTGGTGACTTTAAAGAGCTGTTAAATAACACTGAATCTGTGCAGTTGTAGCTTCGCTGTAAACCTCACGTCCTCTAAACAGGGGACGTCATGTAGCTGTTTGGACTGATTGTGCTTTCTCCAACAAGTTTCTGATGCTGAAGACATTCCCACTACAAACCTCTGCATGTGGAAAAAAGATGGTTGATTGGCTCCTACGAAGAGCATGTGAATAAAGAGTGTGTTTCCAGGATTTTAATTCCTTCTTGAAGTTAAGTATCGAATCGAGGCCAATTTCATGAAGTCGATACTAGTATGGCATCTACTGTTTGACAACAGTCACCCATGTTATGACAGTCCGAATGTCTCTATTAACAGCTGAATCACATACATACAATCTCGCCACCTAAATAAAAGTTAGAGATGTGCCACCAATATCACCAAATAAAATAACCGATAATCCAACCGACTAACAGGAGCTGTAGTGACTTACAGCTCAGACCTGTCTAACTGTGCAGATCCAGTAAAACTGGGAACCTCTCCATTGTTCTCCATCTGTAACTCCTCCATTGTCCTGTCCATATATAGCCTCGATATGATTCTAATTCTAATTCATGACCTGTTTCTGTCTCAGGCCTTGTACAGTGAAGTGAGACACCGCTGTCACGCTGCCAACATTGTGCTCAACAGCGAAGCGGGGCCAAGATTCGCCCCATTTCCTGTCACTGACTGACAGAGTGAGGGGCTCCATGATAAACGCAGTGACAGCCGGGTGTTCAACAGGACTTCAGGGCCGCGGTGCAGTGGCAGCTCGCCAAACCAGCGTAAAGCACGAATACACAACGTCATACACAACACAGAGAGAGAGAGAGAGAGAGAGAGAGAGCGCAGCATCAAAGTGAAGACAGTTAACACTGTAAATGAAAAACTCAGCGCAGCGTTTCAGCCTTTGTCTCTCTGGTTTCCTCTGAATATGCTGAAGGTATTTATTTGGAATTAAGTGAACTGGCTCTGCTCCAAGGCGGCTACAGTGTGGGCCGGCCACAAGTTATTTAACTTAGCGGTGGAACCTGCTGTGCAGTTAATTAGCTGGGGATTCTGGATGGTAGGATTCATTACACGGCTGATTGAGCAATAAATCCGTGTGTTTTCTGAGGGGTGACACGAGGGGCTGAGGTCGAAGCTCGGAGACGGAGCTTTGTCCAAAGAGACCTGGAAACACTGAACTCTGATGTGGCTCTGAATTAAATGGAGAAAATATCTGAAATTATTGTTTAACGAGATCAGAGTTTCACACTCTGGAGACGAACCCTCAGCTGTCTCCACTCCAACACATACATCATTTAACTGCACTGAAAATACATCTAAAGGAATAATCCTTTTAAAAAATGCAAAGAAAAGATTATTTTCTTGCATTTCTTAATAAGACTGTGGTTATTTTGATGTATGGATGAAGCTAATTACGGCCTCTCCTTCACTTAGAGCTGAATGAGCCTGACACGTTTGGTTTAAACAGATTTGAAGATTATTTTTGGGGCATTTTTAGGGGAAGTGCTTTATCAATAACTACAGCACAATCAGAAACTGATTTATTGGCAGTAACAGCAGTAAAATCATTCGTGGTTTCCCTGCTCTCACTGTCTCTGCTTCCTAAACTCAGCTGAACTTGTCAGCCTCTTCCTCTCTTTAATGCTGTCCTGTAGCTGATGCAAAGTGCCACTGTTGCCCCGGCAACGACCCTTTGGCACCTGTTGCCGTGGATCACCGTGTTAGCGTTTGCCAGTCGCTGACGTTCTGACTGACTCGGGAGAGAGAGCAGGTTGTGCAGCAGCAGGGAGAGAGAGGAGGAGGAGGAGGAGGAGGAGGAGGAGGAAGGTTTGACTGCTCTGATTTTTACTTCACTGAGGAGGAGACGACTAAAGGACGTGTCTGTATTTTTATTACTGACAACAAAGTCACTGTTGTCGCCTGTTTATTTGATAAAATGAAACCACTGAAACATTTACATGTTCAGTAGGAACCAATGAGCTGAGAGCCACAGACAGAGAAGGGGGAAGTATTAAGAGACGGCGTTGGATTTGAGCTGCGGTCGAATCTCCTCGACCTCGATGGAAAATGTCATGAGGTGAAGGAAAGATGTGAAGGAAATATGAAAAGATAATCCGACTGCACTGACTCTAGGTGTTTGTCTTTTAAACCAACTTTATTTATAACTCACGGAGGGCGTGCACGGTGACAAACTCCCTTTTACAGGCTATAATTCAGTAGGTCACAGATCAGCTCTAAAGAGAAGATGCTTTACACAGGGAACATAAAGACATCTGAAAGAGGAGAAATCTCTATGGATTTGGAGCTCAGCCAGTTATACAAGGATTCCCACAGAAGTTGAACCTTCATTCTCCTTCAGATCCACTGAACAGTCGACCAGGAGAACCCAGACAAAGACCAGTCAGAACTGCTCAAATTAAAACTGTTGTTAAGAGAACAAAAGTGTTTGAGCAGGAAGAGGAAGAGGTCGACGTTACGCTCTGACCTTCAGCCCACCAGAGTCCATTAAACGTCTGAGTGGTCATTAAAAAGCAATAAATGTCAAAATATTTTACCGTGACTCATCTAATGGGAAACAAAAGTGAAATCTGTCACAGGTGCGAGACACAGGACGAGACGGAGAGGCGTCAGTGACTCAGACGGTTTCTGTTTTAGGATGAGTCATCAATTCACAACCAAAACACTTCATCAGCTGTGAACCAGAGCAGGGAGGAGACAGACAGACAGGTGGACAGACAGGTGGACAGACAGGTGGATGGGTAAAGAATGAAATATGGGAGTCGACTCAGGGTCTTCTGGACTTTTAGGGGACAGCTCTGGTTTGGTTTCAGCCGTGAACCGTGACCTGTTTTTAGCCCTTAACTATGAAGCAGCTGCAGGTCAGGACACCCCTCCTCCACCCTTCATCCTCCTCCTCCTCCTCCTCCTAATTAGCTTCTGTCACAACTGCAGAGCTTCATCCATGACGCCTGGCAGTGTGTGTGTGTGTGTGTGTGTGGCCTGCAGCCTGAATATGAGCTGTTGACTCACTCTGCAAACAGTAATCGAGAGTTTTGAGGCTAAACTGTTTCCACACTCGAGTCTGATTGTGACTGTTTGTACTCCAGAGCGTGTTTGTGCTCTTGTCTTTCTATCTTTGTGAGGACATGGCTGGAGTTTGCCAGTGAGGACGTTTTGTTCAGCCTTTAACCCTCGTACAGACTGTCTCAGGGTTAAGACTTAGAACTAGACTGAGGTTACTGTCCAGGGCTGGTGAGTGGAATATGTCAGTGAAGATGGGAAAGAGACACTGGATGTTTATCATTAGAAACTGAATATCTTTGGATTTAGGTCTCTGAGGTCTCTGAAGACATCCAACATCAGGCCTAGAAAACTTTTTCTCACGATTTATAGACTAAAAGACTTTTCACGCACAGTGACGCAGATACAGAAAGTAAAAGTGCAAAACTTGCCTGTGAATATTCAGGAGCTGAAGCTCCATCACGACCGGCTGCAGACATATTTTTAGGATGTCAGTGGGAGGTTTGAGGTTCTGCTAGAGATGATGGGAGGCAGACGACCAGCGACCAGATCCTTTGACCCAGAGCCTCTGACCGTCTGTGTGACTGTGATGCCTTTACTTGTGCTGAGAAAAGTCTGAAAAATCACATTTCGCTGTGTAATATTCACATTCTGTGAACTTACAACAAAACCGATGTCTGAATTAATCACACACAAACAAAACACTGTCGGTGTGAAAAGACCTTAAGGCCCAGTTCAGACACAAATTGAGCCTGATTAGGACGTGATGTTGTCGATGGCAGACAAACTTCCAACATGGAGCCTGAATATGAACATCAGGAAGGATGAATGGGCCTTGTACTGAGACATAATGGAAAAACAGCGATGTGGCATCTGGGACGGAACACTACGTCCAACGCGTCCGAATAGCTCTATGATTGGCTAATCTGGCATGATGACCATTCATGAAAGACAAACACACCATGCAGTTTGATCAGCTGATTAATTAAAATAACCAGCAGATGTTAGTTACATCTCTACAAAACAGCACAACAAAACTACTGGAACGCCAACGAATGAAACCAATAAGGAACAAAAGGAGGTTTAAAGACAGAAGAAAGAAAGTGAATGTGAATGAGAGATGTGGACGCACCATCTCAAAGTCAAATAAAACGTCCTCTAAACTCAGTCTGATGATAAGACCCAAAGTCCCACAACAGGGAAACAAAGTGGACTCTGTGCTGAACTTCTAACCCTGCCCAGATATATATTTACACTCATGATGCGTTCAGATCATGTGACTTTGTCTGAGGTTAAGCTCATCTCCGCTCTTCTCCTGCTTGTTCAGACTCGCTCTGGCCGACGTCGGGCTGTGGCGGGAAGATAAGGCGGCGGCTGAGCCTCCTCAGAGCACAGCGTGAGGCTCGCACCGCTTTATCTGCATAACATTTCAACACGATTAAACACTCCATCCAGCTGCTATCAGCCTCCTCTGACAACACCGCTGCTGGATTAAGTTACAGCCTCAGTGGTCGAGACCGGTTCGACGGCTCTGATGGGTTTTGGATCTGTCAGGGTGTCCAGGTCAAACTGAACATAAATGCCATCAAACCAAAACAGCAGCTGCAGACTGCAGCTTCATGGACAACAAACACAAACCTCTCATATTTAGCTGCAACCAGTTATTATTTTAATAAAGTTTCCTGATTCTGTTTCCAGTTTGCTGATCGATGGTTTGGCAGCAGTTTAAAGTAAATAAGTCTGTGAAGTTATGTTTTTTATTATTATTTCCTGTGGCTGTGAGACAGACTCTCATGCAGTCATTTTGGACGTTCATTATTTGTTTTGTGGATTTGGAGCTGGTCGCAGTTAAATGTTGTGTAACAGTGAGAGGTTGAAGGAGGGTATAAACGTTTCTTCCCCAAAATCACATCAAGCACATTAATTACAGCTAGCACTGCTATGCTATGCTAGCTACTGAATGTATACACTGCTGCTTCTGCTTTTTATATTTTACAATGAATAGAGAACTACCTGCTGTACATAAACAGTGTTGCTCTTAATTTCATAGAGCTCGTTAGTTGACTTCATGCAATCCAGCATGCAACAGTTGAAATGAAACACTCATATTGCAGGAAGTGCGTTGTTCAATTACCACTGCTAGCAGCTAACTTGTCTCTTTGCTGCTGGATTTATAAAAAGTGAACATGGTGGAAGCTGCAGAATAGTCAGGGATAAGTGAAGGGGGGCGGGTCAGAGTCAGTAATGTTTATTCTATCAAATTTTACAATATATTGTTCATTTTTTGTGGATTTAAAGTGTGAACTGTGACAGTTTGAAAACGACGCTGGTGCCATTAATTTTTTAGGCTTTTCCTGCCAACATGGCGGTGTAAACAAACCGAGTTTACTGTAGCTTTAGCTTCTGTCTTTATCTTTTTAACATGTTTTTGCTGCTTAATCAGTTTGACACCCTGATGATATCCTCTCAATATCAGACTGTAGACCGTTCTAACAACAAAGATGTGGCAGAGGGTCAGCTAGCTGAGTGATGTTTTATAACCAGCAGCACCTTTTCCTCCACAGTCAGTTTGTAGTTGAATTGTTCTTCCTGTCATTGTATCTGATCTTTTCCATCTGTCTGTGTGAGCTTTGTTAACCTGAGCGACCCTCATCAGCAGAAACTAATCAACCCCAAAAAACCAGCAGAGAAACACTGAAGCCTGAAGCCTGTCTCCAGTTCTAAGACTCTGTTTCCCATGAGGCTTAGCATTTTCCTGAGCGACTCCCCTCATCCTGGCTGTCCTCGCGTCATAATTTGTAGATTATAGATGAGATCTTAAATTTTTCATGTCGCCATGCGCAGACTGCGAGACAGAAAGGCAATGAATAAATAAAAGAGTAAATCTGTCCTCGTGTGTTTTCTTTCTTCACACTGAACCTTTCGAATTGGAGTCACCTGAACGTAGAGACTGAGAGAGTAGTGAGAGGTCTCACAGCGTGAAAACTGAGATTCATTCTAAATAAAGAGCTCCAGGCTAAAGACTAATTGAAGGTATTTCTGTGCAGTCGGTTATAAATAATGCATCTTTTATGAATTCCCTCTGACGTACAGTCGCTCCTGTGGCGAGGCTCTAGCAGAGTGACAACATGACGAAATACTCTCCATCACACACACACACACACACACACACACAGTTTGATATTATCAGTATGTAAATATTCAGCTTCAGAGCATCAGGGATGTTCAATGAGAAAACGTTTTGCAGCAGTTTGGAGCAGTTTTTCTAACGACCGGCTCCGTCTGCTCCTGTTTGATGTGGTGAAATCTCCCTGGCTGTGATTTATATTAACTTAATATAAATACATAAACATTTGGAATTTAGATCAGAACACGAAACGTCTGTTCATGTAAAACCAACTAAACTACTGCTGACTTTTGTGCAGTGTAGCTGTTACTGTTTTTACTGTGAAACACCTGTTTACTCTTTTTATAATTTTTTTATTGCTGCTGGTCTCTGTGAGCTACCAAACAAGACAATACAGTCTGATCTATGAAGGAAAATGAATTGGTCAAAACAAACAGCGACCGGGCCTTTGAGGCTGGGGTTGATTTAGTTTGATTGACAGATGTCTCTGCCTGTTACAGTCAGACATCTCTCCTCACCTCTGCCTCTTTTCAGTAAATCAGGAACGTCTGGCTCCATAACTGATAAAGATGTGACCACACAGACACCGTCCCTCCAACAACCAGGGACTGTCATTATATTCACGCAGGTGAAGACAGACTGAGCAGCTGAGGAGTCTGATGGCGTCGGGTGAAAGACGCCTCCGTCTGCAGCGTCCAACTGAACAAACAGGTGGAGATAACACCTGCTATTAAATCATCAGGCTGCACAAATATGATTTATGATTCGGCTCCGATCGATCGCACAGAAACCACTGAAGACAGATCTCAGTGCAATAAGAACGCTCTGAATCGAGCTTCAGGTTCAGGTTCTAGAGAATAAAAATACCAACTGATGACGGACTCAGCCGATCACAGACAGGTTCCATCAGAAACCTGTGACAGGCAGTAGACACACAGCGTCTCCATTCAGTCTGAGCATGAACAGATGAATCAGGGAGTTTCCTCTCAGCCTGCAGCTCATACAGCCGGATGACTAACAGGAGCTGATGGTGGATCAGAGTCTGTTTATGGCAGCAGCAGGCCGACACACAGACAGACCACGATCCTCAGCAGTCCTCACGAACCCTCCTGTCAGTCAAACCTCTCACAAACACACAGATCCAACCAACCGAGGTTCATTCATCGGCCGATCGACAGAGAGATGATGCAGAGCTGATGATGGAGACTGTACAGCAGAAGGTGTTGAAACAGGAACTACACCTGAACTGAACCTGCTGCTGCCAGGACTCAGAGCAGAGCAGGAGCCTTAACATCAGTCATTCTCTCAGGTATTACTTCTTATCTGCAGCTAAAAATGAGTCAGTGAACTGGATTTTTCAAATCTATGGTTGAAAATCCAACAGAGATTCAAATCCCACGTTGTGTTTTTTTTAATCTGGGTCCCTTTAGTTTGATTATTGATTATAAAAGCTGTAGTTTATTTTGAATCACAGCGCTCTCATCTTAAATGAGACGATCTTTTACACTTGTACAGTGCTGATATTCATCTATAATAAAAGTGAATCCTCAGGAATCAAACTGAACTGAATCCAAACAGATCATGAACTGAGATCTTTTTTCTTTCATTTAGGCTCCACAGTTCCACATGTTCTGGTTTAATAACAGAGACGATGTGGAGGTTCTGCATCGAGATCAGCCTGACACCAAAAACAAGGAAACGACAGCGTTAGATGAAAGTGGAGGGAAAGACGACGGCGCTGGTTAAACGTAAATAAATCAGGTCTCATGAACTTTGTATTAAACCAGGATCTTTGTCTGAACCTGAACCAGGAGCTGAGAGAGGAAACTGGTTCATCAGATAGAATCATCCTTCAGTCTCCAGGAGGGAAATCTACACACAGAACCAAACACTGCTCACAGAGGGAGGAGAGATCCACCCTGACCTGGAGTCACTGCAGACGCATCATGTTTCAGGACAGGATGCAGGTTATTCACCTGTCAGGTGTGTGACACACACTTCACCTGGAAACATCTGGACACAGCTGTTTCCTTTAACTGAATCAGTCTGTTCTATAGGTTACAACGGCTCAGCTCACACACACACACACACACACACACACACCGTCTAACGAGCGTGTGCACGTGTATATAAGCGTGCACACGCTCATTTAGTCTCAAACTGTTTCCTCGATGCACGCCGCCCTCCACCATGACAGACCCTCTCTCTCATTCACACGCGCACGCGCACAGCTCTGCTCAGCTCACGGTGCATTACATAAAGCTAATCAATGCACTGGCAGCTATAAATAATTCAGACTCTCCACCATCCACCACCAGCTGCTGCTGCTGCTGCTGCTGCTGCTGGTGACGGCACTGCGGAGGACCGGAGCCGGCCTCCTCCTCCTCCTCCTCCTCCTCCTCCCTGTCTCATCATTCGCACCTACAGGCGCGATATGGCGCTGAAAGCTTTCACCTGGCTGAAAAGACGGATAACACCGAGCCGGAGGAGGAGGGGGAGGGGAGGGGGGGACGTATCATCCGCCTTGATGTTTAGCACCCGCGTGCCAAAAACTGAAATATAAAACCGGGGATTTTTGCAGAGAGCGCGCGCCCTCCGCGCCGTTTCCGCATGTTGCATTAAAGCATCCTGCCAGGTGAAGCTGACTGATACCTGCAGCCTGCACACACACACACACACACACACAGCAGCTGTTCACGCCTAAAAATCTGCGCGCACCCTCTCGCTCCTCAGCTCCATCCTCGCGCCGCTGACACCTTCCGAGCCGCATCACTAACGTAACCCAGCTCCTCAGAGAAACAAACAAACAAACAAACACCACTGAATAAACAACCGAGCGTCACTTCCCCGTCACGCGCTCTCTGATATTTTGGCGCCGCGCGGTGCGTTTGTGTTTTTACTAACCTGATGCGTCTGAAGCGACCGAGGCGGCGAAAGGGATCCGGACCAGTCTGCAGCCAGAGCTCCGTCTGATGCCTCCCTCCCTCTCCCTCCCTCTCCCTCCCTCTCTCTCTCCTCCTCCTCTTTGTCTCTCCACCTCCACCCCCTCCTGCGCACTATTACCTCACAGCCTCCTCTGTTCGTCTAAGACTGGAGGAGAGAGGAGGAGGAGGAGAGGAGGAGGAGGAGGAGGAGGAGACAGGAGGAGGAGGAGGAGGAGGAGGAGGAGGAGGAGGAGGAGGAGGAGAGGAGGAGGAGGAGGAGGAGGAGGAGGAGGAGGAGGAGGAGGAGAGAGGAGGAGGAGGAGAGAGGAGGAGGAGAGGAGAGGAGGAGAGGAGGAGGAGAGAGGAGGAGGAGAGAGGAGGAGGAGGAGGAGGAGAGGAGGAGGAGAGAGGAGGAGAGAGGAGGAGAGAGGAGGAGGAGAGGAGGAGGAGAGAGGAGGAGGAGGAGGAGAGGAGGAGGAGGAGGAGAGAGGAGGAGGAGGAGAGAGGAGAGAGGAGGAGGAGGAGAGGAGAGAGGAGGAGAGGAGGAGAGAGGAGGAGGAGGAGAGGAGAGAGGAGGAGAGAGGAGGAGGAGAGAGGAGGAGAGAGGAGGAGAGGAGGAGAGAGGAGGAGGAGAGAGGAGGAGGAGGAGACAGGAGGAGGAGGAGGAGGAGGAGACAGAAGAAGCCTCAGTGTTGAACCAGAGAAACAACAGAAGCTGAGTGAAGGTGAAAAAGGTGAAAAACAAACATCAGGAGCAAACTCCTTCTAACAGGAGGAAAAACTGATGAAGGGATTTTAATGAGATGCTGACCCTGGATGAGTGTTGACATGTAGATTATTACAGAGGGTCAGTTCTTTCTTCAGCTGCTGCAGAACTGATCCTCTGCAGACAAACAGGAACAAAGAACCTGAACAGAAACAGGAGGAGGTCGACGCAGCAGCTTCAGCTTCTCATAACTACCTCCTCTTTCATTCCCAGCAGCAAAAGATTTCATGATTTAAATGAATTCAGCCCGGCCCTGATGGAGAGCTGCTTTCAGCTCCTGCAGGAACAATACCTGTGGAAACACTGACCGTTAGTACAGGTGAGTGACGTCTCTACAGCAGGCCACAGGTCATGTCACCAGCTGTGGAAATTAAAAGCTGAACTTCTTTTTAAAGCCTGTTGGTCAGAGATGTCTGAAGGACTCAGAGACGGTTCATGTTTCCTTCTGCTTCCTGTAAACTCTGAACTGCTGCTTTAGTTCGTCTCCTGTCTGCAGGTGAAGAGAAGCAGGAAGTCCGTCACCCACTCTGATTAAGACCAGTGAGCTTCTGATGGTAAACAAACATGGATCAGGTGGACACACACCTGGGCCTTTACCATGCCCTCAAAGCCTCATGGGAGCTGTAGTTGTTGTAGAAGAAAAAAAAGAAAAGAAGAAAATAATAACTTTCTAAAAACTGAGGGAGAAACAGACTCTGCTGCGTTCAGGTGTCGTCAGCTCTCAGAGCTCCGCTGCTGATGTGACGCCTGGTGTGACACTAATGCACCCATTGTTAAAGTGTCATTACCAGCCTCATTTATCACTGAGCAAACACACACACACACACAGGACAGGTGCTGTCTGCTGCTCACAGACATGTCACGCTAACAACATGGCCGAACCAGCTGCACTAAAGCAAACAGGACGACAACAAGCTCATGTTCTGCTGCTGAGGGAAACACAGAGTTTCCATCCCAGTGTTTCCTGTAACATCAGACTGAACTCAGATAAAGTGGATGTTCAGACAGCTCAGATTAATTACAGGAAGGTGAAGCAACCCCAGAAAATCTTATGATTTCTGATTTCAAACTGATCATATCTGTGAAACCCACAGCTCAGTGCCTAATATAGGTCGCTTTTCAAAATAAAACCGCACATTTTACACTGGCCTTTTATTGTGAAAAGCCTAACGTTCTCCTGTCACATGATCTGAGAGACAGCAGTGTGTTCTGTGCTCAGGAGAAACTCTTCGATCTTTTATTTGAACTCATGAAAACTGGGACAGAAACTAAAGAGTCGAGTAGAAAAGTGCATCAAACCCAGAATCACAGCATGAGGCAGGAAGAAGTCCTCGCTGAGCAACACCTGGTGATAAAAGGTTTTCTCTCAGGGTCAGAGGTCATTCTGGCTCTCTGAGGTCACGTCTTTGTGAGGTCGGGGAGGTCACTCCCACCTCCTCTGTGGAGAAACATGGTGGCAGGTCTGATTAAAAGGCTCGATGTGTGGGATCATGTTCATACAACATCGTCGTCGTCGTCGTCGTCAGCAGCAGCAGTGTGGACCAGATGTCGCTCAGAAAGAAAACCCAGTGAATAATTCATTCAGAAGTAGGCGTGTATGTTTTCTCATGTGTTCGTGCTCCATCTGTGAAATCAGCACATCTGCTTTAACTGTGAGGACGGCTGCTTTCTCTGACCTCTTCCCTGTCTACCTTTATTTCCCTCCTCTCTTCCCTGCTCCTCCTCTCCTTTATAACTCCTTCCTTTCTTCTCCGCCCCGCTGCAGTAAAAGCACTAAAGTTAAACAGTGAATCTGTCTGATGGATTAAGCCTCAGTCTAAGAGTTTTACAGCAGATCCCAGGAAATCAGCAGCAGGGAGGAAAAATAAACTCCTGATAAATAATTACAACTCTTCATCAGAGACGACACAGAGCGAGGACGAGGATTCAAAGAAGTCATCTCAATCTGCATTAAAACCCCAAAATCAGTTTTCTCTGAGCAGCTGTTCACTATCTGTTCTCACTATGTTAGGTCTGTTTCCTCCTCCTCCTCCTCCTCCTCCTCCTCTGCTGTGCTGTGTTACAGCTCTGATTAGTCCATTAGTCACAGAGAGGAGTCCAGTTTATCATCGGTGAACAAGCCATCGCTCCGGCTCCAGTAAACCATCCATCACTGTTGTTAGTCGCTTCATTTGAAAAACATAAGATTAATTGCTACAGCATTTCTTCCTCATTACAGCAGCAGGAGCAGGAGGAGGAGGAGGAGGAGGAGGAACAGCAGGAGGAGGAGCAGGAGGAGGAGGAACAGCAGGAGGAGGAGGAGGAACAGGAGGAGGAGGAACAGCAGGAGGAGGAGGGAGGAGGAGGAGGAGGAGGAGGAACAGCAGGAGGAGGAGACAGGAGGAAGGGCAGCGGTCGCACTGAGCAGCTTGTTTAATATGTTGAGTATGAAAGGAAAGATGATAAAGAGTCTGCTGGTGAAAGAAGGAACCGCCTGTTGATTCATCTTAAATCTGGAACAAGGAAAAGCAGGCGTGACGCTCTCACCTCAGGCAGGTGAGAGCTGGAGCAGGTGAGCGTCACGCTGTGCCCCCTGGGTAATGCAGTTTATTTAAGGAGTTCTGTACTGGCAGCTTGGGAGAAGTGCAAGAAAAAGGAGTCTTGATGGGACAGTCCAGTAACTCTGAGATGAACTGTAGGTCACACAGTAACAGAGTTATCTGTTCGAGATCAGGAGGAAGAAATAAACGTGTGCTGTCTGTAAGATGGATGCTGCTGTCCACAGCTCTCTCCTCTGTTTGTGTGTGTGTTAATGTGTGTGTGTCATCGTGCTCCTCGTCCTTATCCGGAGTGTTTGGTTCAGGCGGCCGAGCGTTGCCGCTGTCAGCAGTTCACTGCCTCTCCACAAAGAAAAGTCCTGACTCCTGCACTTCTACTTAAAGCAGTAATCAGCGTCCTCGCTGCTTTTTCCCCCGAGGTCAAGAACACAAATGAGAAGCCTGAACATCTTGTATTGTTGTCTGTTAAACTCAGTCGGGTGAATGTGCAGATGAAGCTTTTATTTATCCAGGGAAGGTTTGCTGAGCTCACACATGCTGCTTTCTAAACTCTTCATCTCCTCTTTACCTGCATTTTCCAGGGAAATCTGGACTGACTCCTGAGCCATCGCTCACCGTTTCTACGACATTTAGTCTCCACAGAGTCTTCATGGGTCTTCACAGGTCTCTGCAGGTCTCTGCAGGTCTTCACAGAGTCACTTCTGATATTAATCAGCTTTATGTGGATGCTTGCAGGCGAGGTGAGGAGTGTGTCCGGTTTGGGGACCTCAGGATTACATCTCTGCTTTTTGCAGTTCAAATGTGAGGCAGTCGGGATGAGGGTCAGAGACCTCAGAGTAGACCAAGAACACAAGAGCTCAGTGGAGGGATAATACATCTCTTCTGACCTGGGAACACCTTGGATTCCTCAGGAGGAGCTGGGAGAGAGGCCTGGACCTGCTCAGCCTGTCAGTGCCTACAGAGACACCTCGGAGACACTGTGTTCCTCCAAGGATCCCCATCCCTGCACACAAGGTCCTCTCAGTCCAGACTGTTCTGGTCTGTGGTTCCCTGATGGTGGAACCAGCTCCCAGATCAGAGCAGGAGCGTCTTCAACAACCTCTGAAGACTCATCTCCTCCTAACGCCTCGAACACCCTGACAAGACCAACTAACACTGACTGTCCACGTCTGTCATTCATCTGCTGCTGAACAGATTCAGTTCTTCCTTCAGTGTCTCCTGTATCTCTGAGGCTTTAGTCTTCTTCACTTTTAAGTCTCTTTGGATAAAAGTGACTGACACACGAGTAGATGTAAATGTCCTTCAGTTTATAAAAACTCAAGGTTGAGGTTCTCAGATGGATCCACAGGAGAGAAGACAGCGGGCAGAGAAAGGAAAAGGTTGAACTGAAGAACCTCCGTCTCTGCATCTCTGCACACGGTGACTCACCTCAGATCCATTTCTACAAAATCAATCATTTTAATCTGGAGACAACAATTAAATCTGCGACGAGTAATTCCCTCACGAGGCCTGTGTGAAATTTAGACGAGGTCGTTCAGATCTGGTTTCAGCCTCATGCCTCTGTATCTTCAGCCATGAATGAGCTAATCAATTATCTAAGTAGCTATTAAATCAGATAAAGCCGACGATGGAATTTACCAACCAATATTCTTTCATTATGGTTAATGATGTGATGCTGCACACACTCGCTCTGATGCTGAAATACAAACTTAAAGAAACACTCAGAGCAGACGAAGGAATAAACATCAACACATGACAAAAAGAATGAGTGGAGAAAAGTCCTGGTCAGCACTGGTTTGTTGGTCTCAGTAACATTTTACTGTGAAGCTTTGTGGAGGAGATTTTGGAAACTGAATGTGGTTAGAATGATATTAGACGTCAAAGTTTTTGGGGGAATGTGTATGACAGGAATATTGCTCTAACCAGGGGATTTCCCATGATGCACTGAGCTCCTCTCTCTCTCTCTATCTGTACATACTCATCTTATAAATGCATGGCACTAACTTGACATCTTCTCTGGGTCTTGAATCATATTTTCGTTTGTTCTGAATGTGGATTTGGGGACTGTGGGGTTTGGTATGTTTGAGGTGAAATAAATACACAAATGTTTCGATTCTTCCTTATGATTTTATGGTTGTGTTCTTGTGGTGGGTTGAACATGTTCATTATGATGCAGCTGTGTGCAGTTTGATGAGACATTTAAAAAAGTAAACCTGACTGATCTAATCTTAAATGCCAGGACAGAGACCTGGCTGGTTCCCCTGAATAATAAAACCTGACAGAAAGTCAAACTGTCTCTGTCTCCTCCTCTGTCTCTTTCTGCAGGTATTTCTGCCTCTGGAGCTGTAGAGTCTGATCTGTGATGACAAGTCTCCTGCTGCTCCTACAACTCCACTCAACACCTGCTGTTATATTTACAATACTTAGTCTTCCAGTCTTATTGGCACTGTTTTAATTATCATTATACTTGACATCTCTGTGTGGAATCTCCTTTATGCTACGTTCTCCTCACCCTGTCCCCGGTCGAGGCCGATGGCCGTCCACCCTGAGTCCGGTTCTGCTCCAGGTTTCTGCCTCTTAAAGGAGGTTTTTCTTCTCCTCTGTCTCCTAGTGCTGCTCATGGAGGAACTGTTGGGTTTCTCTCTGTAAATATAAAAATATAAAGAGTACAGTCTAGACCTGCTCTATGTGAAAAGTGACCTGAGGTAATTTCTGTTGTGATTTGGTGCTATATAAATAAAATGAACTTGATTTGATTTGACCTTTTTAATTTCTGTTGACAGAGAAAATGATGGAATATTAGAACATTTTTTGGTTTGATGCTGAACCTAGTTCTGGAGACATGTAAATCCTTTTTGTTTGTGATGAACATGCAGGTATTAATCTGTCTCTTGCACCTACATTTGATGAGAGCATGTTTGGTCAGCAATCAGGAAAACAGAGAGAGTGTGTGAGCGAGCATCAAAGATTCTCATCTCACCAAAACTCCAAAAGTCAATCAGGAAGCCTCCGGTCAATGCAGCGCAGCAATTATCCAGAACAGCGGAAGTGCCCTTTAACAGATCCAGAGACTAATTCGTTTTGACTGAAGCAAATGGACGGGTGGGTCTGATTATCTCTCTGCACACAGCTGCCCTTCCTTAACACACACACACACACACACACACACCTTGTCTGAATGGATTGATCAGCACATCTGATGAAACAGAGGACGATCACCTTGGGAAACGCTGCTGTTCAGTGAATGAGAGTATTGATCCACATGAAACCTGATTGAGGCTTCAAGCTCATTTCTGACACTGTTTCACCTTCTGAATGTTTCACATGTTTAAAGCTGTTTCCTCCCCACTGAGCTTTAAATGGGACGGTGAAGCTGCTCCATGTAGATCAGACCGTTAAAGGTCAGATCAGATGGACCCTCCTGCTGCTTTGATTTATTATCCCATGATGCTCGCTGGCAATCACATCCATGGATACTGAGCGACTTCTTCACAACGTCCAGGAGGAGACGCTGGAGTCAGAACCAGGTGCTGGATCTGCATGTTCGCTTCAAAATGATCCATAAACACACAGACTGGTTGTGTACTGGTTTAGGTACCATATGAACTCTCCAAAGAACTGAGAAAAAAAAATTAACTCGTCATCTTCCTTTGCTTTCCACTCCTCTTCTTTAAGGTGGAGGAATTATCTGTCTTTTCTCTGTCAGACTGAATGTGGTGAGTCAGCAGAGTCGTCACTCCACAGAAGGTTTTGGACACTTCAGGTTTTCTTGGAACGGCTCCGTTCTCACGTGGAGTCAAACTGAATTAAAATGAAGTGGGGACAGTCGGGTGCCTGAAGACGACAGGAAACCACGAGGTGAAAACATCCTGCGGCCTGCTGCTCCGAGGCTCAGGGTGGGGAGGAGGGAGGGAGTGACCAGCTGCCATCAGCCCGGACAGCACGCCTTCACTCTGAGCTCACACTGAGAGACGGACAGACTGAAACACTAATATTCACCTCTTAAAGCTGCAGATGAACAAGAGTTTGAAGCAATATTTCAAACTAATAACCTTGATGTGAAGGAAGATGAAGAATGATGATGGTAAAACTTCTCTCAGGTTAAACAGATGATGATGCTACAATCATTAGACTCTCACTTTATTTGAAGATATGACCCTCAAGTTTTTCTTTACATCAACAGCCAGACCTTTTCAGAGGTCATCTGATTTTCATTTCAGGATTCAAAGCACCACCTGAACCATGTTTTGGTCACTGTGGTAAAAACAGTGGACAGTATTTAACATTGTGTTGTGTGTTTTGGCTGCAGACGCAGAGGTGGGAGTGTTTTCTGGACGACAGGCTGCGGGGGTTTGTGTGGACAGTTTGTTGGGTGAGTGCATATGTTTATTTCATCTCCTGCTTTTATCACCTAACACACACACACACACACACACACACACACACACACACACCACACACACCACCACACCACACACACACACACACACACACACTGCAGGCGCTCGGATGGTTCAAGGTCCAGAGTAATTAAATAAGTGTTTCCTGTTCAGACTCTCAGCTCCATGCTTTAACAGAAAAACAGACCGAGCTGCTTTCTGCAGAGAGCAGGAATATAAACCTTAAACCTGCTTCACTCTGATCGAAACGTCTGAAAACACGTTTCAGCAGAATATCACGTGTAATAATTCAAAACAGTCACGGCTGAAGACACATGAGAATTACAAAGAGACCAACTTTAATATCAAAAACGACGCCTATCTTACATAAAAACAATATATTACAGCAGAGGGAGTTGTGTTTTTATCTGTTAAAACAGGGAATGAAGCCAGCTGTTAGAGGAAGGTAAGCAGCACCACCTGCTGGTGACTTAACGTTACTGCAGCTTCAGGAGCAGCAGCTGGAAACTCTCTCTTCCTGCCTCCTCGGGATGTTTCCTTTACCTTCCTCAAATCCTGACAGACGACACTGAGCTGGAGTCAGCAGCTGTTTCTCAGGAGTCGTTGGGGAGGCCGAACAGTTTGACGGTGCCCGCCTCCCGGTTGTTGTCGTACTTGCCCTCCTTGTCGTCGCAGGCGAAGGCGAGCAGCGGCCTCTTCGGGTGCCAGGCGACAGTGAAGGTTGGAGAGTCACACTGCACCTCCCACAGCTTCTCTCCTGAAAACACAACATGATGAAGTAAATCTGTCAATATTTAAAGCACGATCACATTCATTACATTTCTTCAACCATTTCATATTTTGGATGGAAGTTTATTCCTGAAAAACTGAGCAGTGATTTTCTAAAAGGAATCGACTGTATCTTTCAGGTTTAGATGTCTTTCAGTAATGTTCAAGGACTTTTTGTGAAATTACAGGAGGACCTGCAACAACCTCCAGGAACCAGTAACAGAGACTAACTGACACCGAGCTGCTGCCTCAGTCATGTTTGATAAATCAACCCATGTCTTGTCTCAGATAAACAGCAGCAGACAAACCGACCTGTCTCCACCTCAGCGATGTCGATGAAATGATCCTCTGAGGCTGAGGCCAACATCTTCCCATCGTGGCTGAAACTCAGAGTCCTCACCGGCCAGTCTAACCTGTGGCAAAAAGAGATGCAGGAGTCGATAATGATAAACACATATTTATTAATATTTAATAAACACACACACACACTCAGACGTACCTGGAGAAGCAGCGAACACACACCAGCTCCTCCACGTCCCACAGGCTGACGAGGGCGTCGGCACTTCCTGTGGCAAAGTATTTTCCCGTGGGGTCGAACTTGATGCAGATGCAGTTGGACGGGTGAGCGTTGATGGACTGAATGGGCTTCAGCTCTGGATAACTGCAAACAGACAGAGCGGTTATTTCACAGCAGCTGATCTACACGATGTTTTCACCAGGTGTGTTTGCAGCTGATTACTGTGCCTCTGACTTTTAACTCAGATAAAACCCAAGAATGATGAGAGGAGCTCTGTTTACCTGGGAGGGTTTTCCTCTGGGAACCTCCATGTTGCGTTGGAGACGGGTCAGAAATAAAATAAGGTCGAGGTGCGTGAAGACGATGTGTCACATCTGATTCAGATTTCGTTTTTCTTTCACGGCATCAGAAAATGTAGAAGTGTTAAAAACACAACCTGCTGCACGACGCAAGTTTATGTAGAAGGAGCATTTCCTCGTTTGAAAAGTGGAGCAGAATAAAATGAAGGTTGGTTCATATGAAAACCCGAGCTACAGAGTTACAGCAGCGAACACCAGTCAAACGAAACAAACGCACACTGCAGCTGAACATGTTCACAGGTGAAAACAGACACTCTTCTTACAAAGCAAACAGAGCAGACGACATTAAACGAGCTGCTAGAGAGTCATGTGACTTCTGTCTTTACCACAGTCTGGTTTAAGTTTCTTTATATCATATCCTGTGAGATCTAAAGAAACCAGAACCAGGCCTGTGTGACGCCCTGATGAAACCGGGGAAACAGCTCTTTCCATTTCCTGCCTATGGTCTGAATCTGAAAAATCTACACAGACTGTTTCCTGCAGGAGAATCAAACACCAGTATCCACCATCACACCTTCAGCTGATAGCAGCAGCTGGCACGTGTCAGTGTGTGGAAACCGACAGCTGAGCACTCAGCTTCTCATGAATAAAAATACTAATTTAGAAGTAGTTTCTCTGCCTACCTTCCCTGTTCGGTTGAGTCCGGTTCTTACCTCAGAATGTTGATGCAGCCGTTGCCGTTTGTGAGGAAGAACATGTCGTTGTCGTTGTTCCAGGAGATCTCATTCACCTCGAACTTGAACTGTTCCTCGGCCTTGGAGCGATGAGTCTTGGCGTCGATGAAGGTCACAACGTCGTCTTTGTTGCCGACAGCGATGGTCTGACCATCAGGACTCCAGCAGATGTTGATGTTTTCTCCTAAAAAACATTTGAGATTGTTAAATAAATCTCTCTCACGGACAAAGGTTTATCTGAGATCTGTTTTTTTTTTAGTTCTTTTCCTCCCTCACACAATGAAATGAAATGTTTCCATAAAATCAATACAGGTTGTGCAGTTTATAAATTAAATGGACGGAGGGAAGCGGAGCAGCAGCGGAGGAAGCAGGGTGTCTCCTCACTTCAGTCGTATGAGCTGTAATTCAGGACGTGTTACTGTGGAAAACAGGCGTCTGGAGTCCTGCTGTTCAGCTTCTGGCTGCAAGTTTGCAGCTGTAACTTCCAGAGAAGCTCACACACACTACTGCTTTACCTGTGAGCATTCATAGTAAACAGAACTGATATGTACTACTATATAGTACTGATGCTATGAACACATGTCCCACCTTTTGTATTGACGGTGGCGATGCACTTGGTGGTGCGGACGTCCCATATGCGAATGGTCTTGTCTCCAGATGCTGTGACAAACAGGTCTGGGTTGGTTGGGTGCCAGCAGAGCTGATCCACGCTGTCTCCATGACCTCTGTAGTTGTTTTCTTTCACCTGGGGACAGACACAAAGTCAGATTTAACAGGTGTTCACCGGCCCAGGTACAATAACCCTTACAGACTAAATAAGATAAACATGATGCATGAAAAAGCCACCATCACAAAATCTGGGTAATGTAAATAAAATCCCAAATTCACACTAATACAGTTCAACTGTTTAAAACAGAGCTACACATTATCTGTTGTGAGTTTAAAGTCAGAATTAATTACATATAAATGTATATACGTAAAGCAATTATCCAAAGAGCTAATTTAGGACGATAGGAAGCTTAAATATTTATAAACAGATATTTATGGGAACATTAACTGTTCAGCGTTTCTTTCTCTGTGTTTTACAGTTTACACACCGTCCTCGGACATTATTGAAGCAGTGTGACTGTTAGCTTCCACAAAAATTTGGACTTTTGTCAGTGGAGTCTGGTTTAATATTTTACATTGTCGTGCCGATGGTAAATTTCGTGTCAACAGCTAACGACGATTAGTATGCCGAAGTGTTTGTAGTGAGATAAGGAGAGAGACCCACACGGTTGTAACATATAATAGTCCGTATTATATGATTTTGTTTGTTAGAGTTCACTAGCTAACGTACAAGTTAATCCCCGAGCGTCCATTCATTCACTGAAACCAGGCTAACGCTAGCATGCTAGTCGAAAGCAGCGGAGCGACTCACCAGCCGGTCTTTCTCCAGGATGAAAACGCTGGCGGTTTTGTCAAAAGATCCGGAGGCGAGTCTCCTGCCGTCGCAGCTCCAGGCCACCGAGTGGACTTTAGCGGTGTGAGCCGGGAACTCTCGGCTCTTGCTGTTATTTTTGAAGCTCTCCTGCATGTCTTGGTAGTACTGCGACGCCATCTTGAATGTCTACGTAATAATTCAGCAGCGGGTGGGAAGCAGCGGTGAATCAGCACACCGCCATCTTGTGCTCAGGAGTGTACGGACCAAAAACTCTACTTTAAATCCAGTTTGTTTGAATAAATCAAAGACATTCCTGCCTTTCAAGCTTCTTAACCTGTTCGCAGCTGTTTTTGTAGTAAAATATCATATTCATCGGTTGTTTTTACTAATAAAGACAAACAACGCTTCTTTTAGTTTGAATTGCAATTTATTTCAAGTGATGCTAAAATGAAAATCCATGTTTTAAAAAACTTTTAACACTCCATTTATATCCCAAACACACACAATATCTATAGTCACCCAAACTCTGTCAGATACAGTAAATCCCTTGTTAAGTAGCCACTTGGTTGACAACTATGCAATCAGTACAAGGACCTAAAACATCACCCAGCTCAGGCCGCACCTACAGCCGTCTCCAGATATGCATAATAGCTCAGTGGCTCTGATGGGTTGTTTAATGTGCAGCCTAACAGTTGATTAACTCCTCAACATCACGGTCCTCTGCATTAGAATAAAATACACCTAAAGGACAGAACGAAATGCACTTCTAAATGTGAATCTGTGTTTTAAGAAAGAATGACAGGGTGAGAAAGCATCATACAAATGTGCCTTATGTAATTGCATACTCTTCAAAATTGTTCTTAATGTTGCATCATGTGTCAGGAAAGCTATAGACAGCAGGCCCTACAAAATAAAAGTCAAGGAATGCACGGTGAGATGTGGTGGTGAGCGCGTTGACCGAGCACAGAAACAATCCAGGACTCTGGACTCTGATTCAGCGGAGGAAGGCATGTGGAAGACATTTTATCTGCTGGTGGAGGGACGATGACAGAATCTCATGAGATTTAACACCACGAAGACATTAGAGGCAGGTGTCTGTGGAGAGGTAGACAAAATACACAAGCACCACATTCCTCTAAAGCTGTTCTAACCATTTCCTTATTTCACCACTAGTTTAAAAAATGGCTTCGGTTTGTTTCTCCTCAAGGCCCCGAAGTGGGTTTGGTGAAATTTTGTCCCATGGACCCTGAGAACATTTCTGTTAGCTGTGATTTGGTTGGAACTGTTTCTGCTACTAGGAGGTGGGTTTCCATCCAGATGTGAAGCAGATTCTAAATGAATTTCCTCTGTGTCCCCTCCACAGTTTGGAGGATGGATGGAAACCCACCTTCTGTCTCTGCTGTCGTTGGAGAAACCTCTTGTTCTTTTCCTCTAAAACCTGAAGTATCGGTCACATTTTGTCAGATTTCCACCTCAAAGCCTAACGACACACTGATAGTCGACACGCTGAAACCTGGACAGGAGCCTCGGCAGCAGGAAGGAAAAGCATCTCTCCACATGAGCTGCTTCCTGGACAGTTATTCAAACCCTGGTTGTAAAAACTGTTCCTGGGTGTTTTCACTCAGCCTCCGTTTCCACTCAGGAAGAGGTCGGATTAAACAGAGTGAGATCCTCTAAATAACCCGGATACGACGGTCAGGGCTGCACAATGAGAACGTTGTTTTTCTGGAGCTCTCAGCCACATCTCATGGCCTTCATTAGTGGACACAGTTTGTTTGGGCCTTTTACATCTTAAATATTAATATCTAAATGGCAGAAGTTATATATCTGCTCCCCAGAGGATGAACCAGTTTACTTAAATAAGCCTGGAGGCTCTGACAGGAGCTAAAACATCAATTCAGAAATTCCCATTTTAATGTAGTTTTTCTTTACCTGTAACAAAGTAAAGTGTGTTTCAGTGTTGCTGCTGATGAAGCTGATTGTAATATGATCATAGATAAATCAATGTGCAGCCCTCACGACACCTGGGAATAAAGAAGGTGGAGGAGAAGCAGAAGAAGTTGGAGAGCTGGATTCTAAACAGTACAGTACAGTGCATTCCTTCTGATGACACAAAGTGATACTGAACACATCTTTTGTGCATCAAATAGAAAAACAAAAGAAACAAACTTTAAACCTAAAGCTTCGCAGTTGTCGCACAAGTCAAAGTGTTTGAAGAAAACTGAGGCTCTGTGCAAAAAAGTGCAGCTTCCCTCGTTCAGTTCAGGTCAGTCTGAGACTCAAGGATCCACAGGTTTGTTTAAAGAAACCGACAGAGAAAAGAACCGATGCTCCGCAGGTTGATACCGGACAACAACTCAGAGCATCAGCCGCTGTAGAAAACTCCACATGGACTCAACCGTCGCTGGATTTTACTGTGAAGAATAATCATCAACATCACCACTCTCAGGTTTACTCAGGGCGCTTTTAGTCGAAAACGTGTCCTGAAAACTGAAGGCACACATAAGGACGGTGTTGCATTAATCCACTGTCACCACTGTTTCATGTTTTTCAGTTTTAGAGATGTGCAGAGGTAAACTACACGTCATCTCGTGTCCTCTGAGGGGTTACCTTCAGTTTTTAAGAGATGATCATCCACACTCTGTTCTGGGTGTTTTATTGAAAACCTCATCTACAAATGGTTTAACTTACTGTGAGGTGTGGATATGAATATTGAAACTACAGAATAAGATATTCATAGTCTCCTGTATTCTAATTGTTAAACTGAAAGAACAGTTTTCATGTGTTAATAATTAATCATTGCTGAGCGACAGTTGCAGTGTGTGTTTGTTTCTACAGCGGCTGCACAGGTCAGGGTGTGTTCACACCGAGCAACATTTCACCTCTGGATTTACACTCATCCACTTTTCATCATGTGTTGGTTTTACAGGAAATGCTTGGACCAAACCTGTCCAACAAAACAGCTCCATGTTAGTCATGTGACTTTTCCTTACAGCACCTCCTGTAGTTATTGTAAATCAGTAAAAATAAATACAGATGGTTTCTGACCTAGAAAACAAAGTGTGATCGCACCCTGAATCTGATCACACAGAAACAAAACCCGGGATCCTCAGAGTCCATCTTAGCACTCGGCGTCACTGCTGCTGGCGCAGACGGCGGCGTGTGCGTCCTCACCGGGTTCAGCGTGGTCGACTCCGTTTGACTGGACACACTTCTCCGTCACATTTTGATCATCCTCCAGAACGCTGTTCAAACCAGAGACAAAAAACAGAGTCATCCAAACCAAACACCTGAGTAACAGAAGCTGGTTCCTGCAGATTGTTATTGGAGCTGTACAACAAAAGAAACTGGCAGCTGTTTGCTCTGCAGTGTCTTGTATCATTAATGCACTCAGAATATGAAAGCAATGGTTGAAAATCATTTTACTGGAGAAGCTGCATGAAAACATCTTCTCCTGTTTCCTGTCTTAATCTGATTTCTCCCACTAACCCGGCTTCTTATCAGTCTCTAAATGTGGCTGCAGTACGTGCTGTTACACACCAGAAAACTAAACAGGAAAAACACTGTCTTATTTTCCCAGTGTTTGACCTTTTTATTAAAATCTCTTTAGTTCAACCAGAAACATCACTATATTTACATACCAGACTCCACTGACAAAAACAGGGATTTAACAGGAGCTGCTGGAATACCACTGCCTCCATCCATTCCAGCAGCTCCTGTTAAATCCCTGTTTTTGTCAGTGGAGTCTGGTATGTAAATATAGTGATGTTTCTGGTTGAACT
Organism: Lates calcarifer; assembly: GCF_001640805.2. Lineage (NCBI taxonomy): Eukaryota > Metazoa > Chordata > Actinopteri > Centropomidae > Lates > Lates calcarifer. The sequence continues at coordinate 25,698,790 of NC_066840.1, read as the reverse complement.
AAAAGCTCTGTAGAATCCTGTTCATAATGCCATCCATCTTTGGGTTAAATGACTGTAAACAGAATATCTCTGGATTCTGTCTGATGCAGTGATGCTCCACCTGTCGATGCAGCCGTTGCTGACCGGAGACTCGGCCGTCTCCTTCTCCGACAGGGAGCTGCAGGACCTCCTCTCCTGCCAGGAGCCCACTCTGGGCTCTCTGCCCCCTGTGTCAGAGCTCTTCCTCCTGGCCACGATGGGTCCAGGCCCCGACCCCCGTCTCTCCAGGCTGACCCTGGGCCCAGCCGGGTCGGAGGGGACGCTCAGATCTTTGCCCGAGTCGCTGCTGGTGCGCCTCCCGTTCAGGCTGTCGGAGGAGGAGACGTGGATCATCTGGCCCTCCCGCTCGTCTGAGGAGGAACAAAATGAAAAATGAGTGTGTCCTGCTTTTAAATCAGATTTTAGCATTTGGGGTTTTTAGTTGATAGTTTTTGTTTGAGAGACGTGAAACAAAGATCTGGTCTGATGTATAAACAGCTTCTCCTCCAGCTCACACTGCTTCATCCAGTTTGGTCTCTTTGACTCTTTTTATTTTATTGAGATCTGTTCGTCCTGAGTCGGACTCATCTATTGGGATCAAATATTATTTTAGTGGCTTTAAATCAGCTGTGATTAACGAGGTCAGTCGATCATGGAAAAGCAGATAAATCCACACCAGCAGAGATCTGACCTCGTTACACAGAGTGTGTTCTTTCTCTTGCATTGCACACACACACACACACTGCAGTCTCAGCAGGAGTTGACCTCTGACCTCTGCAGTGACTGATTCAGCAACAAGATTTAACAACGTGACTTCATGAACCCTGAGATACAGTTTGACCTCCTCTCTGAACATCAGCATGTATCATCATATTTAAAGGCTTAAAGTTTTGTGTTCAGGGAGGAGAAGGTGGTGTTCTCCACAGTCACCATCAGACTGCTGCTTCTCCTCCTCAGGTGTGTTTACCTGCAGATCCGGCCTCTCCGGCCTTGTTGCGTCTGCGTCTCAGGATCACCTCCAGCTCGCTGTCCTTCTTCCCCGGAGGAGACGGCCCCGACTCCTGAGAGCCTCTGCTGGGGCTCCTCTTCACCGTGTCCTGGACAGAAACAGGATTATTCCAAATTCAAACAGTATTCACAGGAACAAACATTCATAACTCAGATTCCTGAGACCTCTCGTGCTTTTAAAGAGATTAAATCAGGCTGTTTTTACCAGGATGCCTTTCAGTTCGTCCATGGCGCTCTCCTGTTGTTTCTCCTCACACACTGGAGGCTGCTGCAACACACACACACACAGTTAGAGCAGTGATTCCTCCACATCATGTTCCAGATGTTTCTTCATTAAAACATGTGGCTGTGGTTTTTAATCAAACCACAGAGTTTAGTTCATCATCTGAGGTAAACGTCCTGCTGGCTGGGAATCACTGAGACACTGGAAATCACACAGTTACCAACCAGGAGGTTCAGACTTCCTCTGATCAGAGATCAGCTTCACAGGACCCTGGATTTCTGCAGAAAACTCACCAGAGTCCAGCAGCTGCCGTGCCACACAGGAAGTCATCTGAAGTGTGTTTAACTGATTAAAACTGGACGGGGTGTGTGTGTGTGTGTGTGTGAGGGGGGGGGTGTCTTTGTTCCTCAGGGAGAGACCGAGGCATCGCATCACAAGATTGATGCAGATGTCAATATACTCACTTTTACTGCTACTCTCTGTGACAGCACCAAGGAGGGGCATGGAGGGAGGGGGGGTGAGAGAGGGAGGAGAGAGGGAGGGAGAGAGAGGAGAGAGGGAGAGAGGGAGAGAGGAGAGTAATCAGCCAGAGTGAACTCAGATGACAAACATGAAGCCAAACGACCTGCTGATGTTTACAGGGAGTCACAGTGAATATTTCAGCTGGTCTGTTGTCAGGACAATGTGACCTTTGACCTTTGACTCCTGCTGAATGTGGGGACAAAAATAACGAGGGCTGCCGGCAGGAGAACTCTGGGGAGAACTCTCAAACATCAGTGGGCTCATTCTGTGTCTGTGATGTTAACGTGTATGAAAACAGTCCGTCTGTCCGTCCGTCTCGTCCTCACCTTGCTGTCCTGACTCTTGACGGGCCGCAGGACGACGCCGTGTTTGATCCTCTCCATCATCTCATTCACCGCCTTCACCTTCACGTCGTCCACACCCTCAGCAGCTGGAGAGCAGGAGGAAGAGACGCTGCGTTAGCTCACACTGATTAACCTGCTCCCACACTTTCACACTCAACCCTCCTCCTCTCTGTGCTTCACACAGACTCATGGGACAGTAACAGGTGTGATTCACCTGGAGGCTGCTCTGCCTTCACTGAGGCCTTCGAGCCTTTTGAGGACTTCCTCATGATGGCGATCAGAGAGCTGAAACAGACAAACTCAGAGTCACATTCATCTTCTTCAGTAAATTCCTGCAGCTGGTTCTATTCTCTGTTGAAACCTTTGTTCATGTTTTACTGTCTCTGAGTGAATGAAGCTCTGCAGCTCAGACTGATCACACACTTCCTGCTTGGACGACTCGTCCTCACCTGAGGGGGTTGCATCTGGATGGTGGAGGTGGAGGAGGCGGTGGAGGGGGAGGAGGAGGGGGAGGAGGGGGCTGTGGGGGAGGGGCGGGAGGCGGGGCCACCCCAGGTTCAGGGGGAGGGGGCTCCGTGCTGGTCGTCATGGCGATCTTTTTCTGGGTCTCCTGGAGCTCGTGGACTGTGAAGGAAGGAAAACAATGGAAACAGATAAAACCACTGACGGCTACTGTTAATACTGTTAATACTGTTAATACTGTTAATACTGTTAATACTGTTACTGCTGTTAATACTGTTAATACTGTTACTGCTGTTAATACTGTTAATACTGTTAATACTGTTAATACTGTTACTGCTGTTAATACTGTTAATACTGTTAATACTGTTAATACTGTTACTGCTGTTAATACTGTTAATACTGTTACTGCTGTTAATACTGTTAATACTGTTAATACTGTTACTGTTAATACTGTTAATACTGTTAATACTGTTAATACTGTTAACTGACTGTTAATACTGTTAATACTGTTACTGCTGTTAATACTGTTACTGCTGTTAATACTGTTAATACTGTTACTGCTGTTAATACTGTTAATACTGTTAATACTGCTGTTAATACTGTTAATACTGTTAATACTGTTAATACTGTTAATACTGTTAATACTGTTAATACTGTTAATACTGTTACTGCTGTTAATACTGTTAATACTGTTACTGCTGTTAATACTGTTAATACTGTTACTGCTGTTAATACTGTTAATACTGTTACTGCTGTTAATACTGTTAATACTGTTAATACTGTTAATACTGTTACTGCTGTTAATACTGTTAATACTGTTACTGCTGTTAATACTGTTAATACTGTTAATACTGTTAATACTGTTAATACTGTTACTGCTGTTAATACTGTTAATACTGTTAATACTGTTACTGCTGTTAATACTGTTACTGCTGTTAATACTGTTACTGTTAATACTGTTAATACTGTTAATACTGTTAATACTGTTAATACTGTTACTGTTAATACTGTTACTGTTAATACTGTTAATACTGTTAATACTGTTAATACTGTATATACTGTTAATACTGTTAATACTGTTAATACTGTTAATACTGTTAATACTGTTACTGTTATACTGTTACTGTTAATACTGTTACTGTTAATACTGTTACTGTTACTACTGTGAGTACTGTGAGTAGTACTGTGAGTACTGTGAGTACTGTGAGTAGTACTGTGAGTACTGTGTAGTACTGTGTACTGTAGTACTGTAGTACTGTAGTACTGTGAGTACTGTGAGTACTGTGAGTACTGTGACTGTAGTACTGTGAGTACTGTGAGTACTGTGAGTACTGTGAGTAGTACTGTGAGTACTGTGAGTACTGCAGATGTGTGGCTTCATCTGATTCTGTCGGGTCTGTTTCCTTCTCCTTCCACTGACTCCACCTGCGGTGTGTGTGTGTGTGTGTGTGTGTGTGTGTGCGTCTCCTCCTCCTCCACCCACCTCTGTTCTCCAGCTCCTCGTTCTTCTTCTCCTCCCGCTCCAGTCGTCCCTCCACCTCCTTCTTCTCCACCTCCAGCAGCTCCAGCTGCCTCTGCAGATCCTCCAGCTGCTGCTTCACACAGCTCTGCTGCAGCTGGGCCTCCAGACTCTGCACCTACACACACACACACACACACACTGTCTGACTCACAACATGGCTGCACAATAACACACCTCAGCTTGTTCTCAGTTTTACTCTCAGTGTTGGTAATGATCAGTTTCTCCTCCTCCTGTCGGGACTACGTGACCTCAGTAATCCTCCTGTAGCATCAGATGTCAGAGAGTCCCAGTCAGATGTGTGATCACCTGACTGACTCAGAGTCTTAATGGATAACCTGTCTGCTCCTCTCGCTCCAGATGGTTTGATATTCTGCCTTCAGGTGTAGTGTGTTGTAGCAGAGAGTAAAGATGTTACTCACATGTGACCTGACTGTGTTTGTCCCAAAGAATCTGAACAAACGTTAAAGCAGGAAGAAGAGTGATGAGGCTGCAGAGAGGTATCATCTGAATCTGCAGCTGCACTCAGCTTCATCCATCCAGCTCAGTGTTTATCTGCTCACTCTTACTGTTTATTCTTATCTTTTCAGGTACATATGTATGTGTGTCTATGGCTGTTTTTTCTGTCTGTATATTTTAAAGTACAGTGTCTTTTTCTTATGCTGCAAGCTACCAAACTAAATATCATCATGTTTATATATAATGTATAATGACAATAAAGAATTCTTGATTCTTGATTCAGATTCAGTCTCATTGTTCTCAGAGCTGCAGCTGTTTTCAGAGGAACAGCTGGGAAAAGCCTCAGTCCACTGCAGACAGACAGACAGACAGACAGACAGACAGACAGACAGACTGACTGACTGACTGACTGACTGAACGACTGCAGCAGTTTGTGAATAAAGTCTGTACAGAACAGAGAGGCAGAATATTTTCCTCAGAGGAGCTGAAGAGAGTCAGGATCAGACCTACTGAGGTCGGTCAGTAGGAGCTGTTCCTCCTCCATGATGAAATGACTGCTTGTTTTGTTGTGTTTGGTTTTTAACAGAACAGACTTGTTCTTTATGTTGAGCTGCAGGTTCAATGTTCAATGTTCAATGGAACCAGGTATTTAGCTGCTGTAATCACAACATCACCATGAAACTATCTCCTACAATAAAACCTGAGGATGACTCAGTCCTTCACCATCACTCCATCCATCTGTCAGTCAAACTGGATGAAGACCTGACGTGTCACCACCTTCCTGATGCTTTCATGCTTCACCTTCTGCTGATGCTGCAGACGCTCCTCCTCCAGGGTTTTGGTGACAGGCGGCGACGTCCTCCAGAGCTTTGAGCAGCTGGATGCTGGGCTCAGCACTCTGCAGCAGCAGCATGCTCTGCCTGTTAGCCTCCTTCTGCTTCACCAGCATCTGCAGCACAGAGGAGGAGGAGGAGGAGAAAGATGAAGCCTTCTCTTCCTCATATTGTTCCAGTTTGTCCATCACAGTCTGTTTTAATCCTGCAGGCTCTTCACTTTTCAGGTCAGTAAACAGCAGATTCAGGACATTTCATTAATCAGGCACTGGGTTATTAACACACATCAATAAGCAACACAGCAACACAGGTCAGTGTTTATCAGTGCAGCTAACGGCAGCCTCTCTGCACATGGAGAGGGACTGTGGACAAAGTTCCTCTGATATGATTCAGTAAATGAAGAGTTTTATTGATCAGATGGAAACAAACATGAGCTGGATGTGATGCTGTGTTTCTGTGTCTTTACCTCGTGAGCGTAAGTCTCAGCTTTGACTCTGAGGCTCTGCTCCAGGTCCAGCTGCTCCTTCATCCCCTCGTACTCCTGAGCCGCCATCATGGAAACTGCACACACACAGAGACAAGCTAATATTAGCATGTTAACATACATTTCATGTTTGGGATCTGACATGCAACATAATGCATGTGATGTTTGTTGTGTTGCAAAGGTTGGATGTTTATGGAGGTTTATTTAAATGAAATGAAATCAAAGAGGAACATCTGTGACCCACTGTGAGTTCAGTCTGAACACACTGTATTTAACATGTAGACTGTTCTGAGGCGTTAACTTTACCTGAGGCTGTCACTCACCTCTGTTGAATCTCTTGATGGTTTTGTTTTGCTGCTCCACAGTTTGACGAAGCTCCTTCATCTCCGCCTGATCTTTCTCTGACTGAGAGACGATTCAACACAATCAGAGACAGAAGGAGAAAGATCTTTTCTCTGTTTACAAAACTTCTCAACTGCAGTCAGAGTCACAGGTGTGCTCTGTGCTCTGCTCTGCACAGGTGAGTGTCCGTCCTCTCCCCTCCTCACCTGTACAGTCAGCTCCTCTATCCGTCTCTGCTGGTCATGAATCTGACAAACAAAATTCTTCTTCTCCTCCAACAAGCCGTTCACCGTCTCCCTCAGCTCTGAGGAAAGAACAGAGGTGAACACGGGGAAGTGAAGTGAATTCACACTGACGGTGACACCGCGGCGTGTCGTACCTTTAACCTGCTGCTGATACTGTGTGAAGGTGTCCGCGCCGCTGTCTGCAGCGTCTGCGTCGGCGTCTGCGTCTGCGTCCGTCTCCAGGGCGATGCAGTCCGAGATGCTCGGCAGCAGCTCGTCCAAACACGGCCGAGACGACAGGCTCAGGTACTTCAGCTTCCTGTTCTCACAGTTGAGCTGGAGGTCAAAGGTTACAGAGGTCAGCTGAGCAAGAAACAACAGATGAACCTGTATCTGCTTCTTTAACTGAGGCTCAGAGTTTCTGCTGCAGAGACACAAAGATAATGTTGTCTGTGCTGAGGCATCCTGACTCACCTGCTAATGCTAATACTGATGCTAATCTCATAGCATTGATCATTGTGTGTGTGTGTGTGTGTGACCTTTGTGGCCAGGGCCTCTGCATTCTCCCGGCACGACTTCTCGATCTCCAGCTGAGTCTGCAGAACGCTCACCTCCTCGATCACCATCTGAGACACTGACACACACACACACCACACACACACCACACACACACACACACACAGTTGCTCATCAGTATATACGTATATACAACATAGAAATATATTTATATATGAGGAGTGAACATGGAACCCTGATTTGAAAAGGCTGACGCTGATATTTGAACTGATATTTGTTTTTGAACCTGGACTTTATTTTCCATGTGTTTGGGTGTAAATGATTGATTGGGACACAAATCTTTGGAATCAGTTCAGTATTGATCAAGAACAGTGAACGAATGAACAGCTGCTGTAATGTAATCCAATGGACGATCGTCCACGTCAAAGTCCGTCCACTCGTTTTTGTCTCTGACAGACTCCGATTGTTCTTCTCAGTGTCTGACAACATGATGACAGGATACAGACAGAGTTTATTTCTCCCTGTACCTGACACTGATTGGTTTATAGAGAGCCTGAGGTGGTGAGACGCTCGCAGCTGTCCAACGTGCCACCAGAGCTCAGCTCGTCCTCGGTTATTTTAAATCGACCCAGATATGGAGAGTTTGGGAAAATCAAGACCGAGAGGAGAAACTCCGTGAGATGAAGTCAAGATAAAGATTCACTTCTGCTGCATTCTGTGGAAAATCAGTCAGATGACTGTCTGATAGTTCAGATTATTTATTTATCTGGTGCTTCGTCTCGGATGAAATGATGAGAAATTCCAACTGAAATCCAGAGAAATCTGCAGCGGTCGTCGTCTTGCTGCCTCTGTCTTCACTGATCTCTGCAGTGACATGGTCGGTCGGTCCCGGACTCCTTCAGTCTGCTGAGGCTGGATCGTCTTACAGCCGACAGGAAGCTCCTGATCCATTAACAGAGTCCTTCCTGGTCGATGTACAAGCTTCAGATCTGATTATCCTGCTCGCTCACACAGCTGAGGCCACAGGGAAGACTCTCAAACAGCTCCTGTTAACCTCATCCTGTAATACACTGTAATAACCAGCTATTCAAACACAGTCATCAGGTCTCAGCGTTCTGCATGTGCAGTGGAAGATTTGCTGACAGCAGCTCAGTGCGGTCACATGACAAACATCAGTTGAGCCGTTAATGACAGGCTGCTGTAACTGATAACACATCACAGCAGTGTTATATCCTGCCACAGTGGAGGCACAGAGACCTTATCACAGAAATAATCAGCACATGACACCTGATATCAAAGACTGAGAGGAGATCGTCCTTCAAGAAAACTACACGACCCTCATGTCAGAGTTTATCACTCAGACCTGCTGCTTTTTAATCCACACACACACAATGATCAACACAATAAGGATAAAGTGAGGGTTAGGCAGTAGAAAACGAAACAAAACCAAAGACAGAAACCAAAATATAAAAAATAATAATTATATATTTGATCAGTCCGGAGCTGTAGATTTCGTCTGTGTGCTGCACAATTCTGCCGCAGATCATCAAGAGCATCGTCCCAAAGTTCCACTCTCTAAAGTGATTTAATGGAATTTAAAGAGTCTGAACGAAGGGAACAAATCTGAGCGACGTGTCCGATGGTCAGTCTCTGGGTAGACTGGGAAACTGAGGGGACGTCCTTCTAATGAAACTACGAACCTGTAGGTACCTGAGAGCTCCAACAGGAAAGTCACAATGAAACCACGAGCTGTATGTGTGTCAGTGAGGCCTTCAGGCTGCTGAGCCCATCACACCCTGATTCCACCTCAGGTGAATCTCAGGTGAAGGGTTTTCTCCTCACAGTGTGCAGATACAGCTCAGCTACAGCAGCAGTCTGCTCATCTACTGATCTGACCAGAAAACTGCTCCACATCCACTGATTCATTTAAACAAGCAGGTAAACAAATGCAACAACAGCTTCCTACTCCAGAAAGAATTATATTCCTGTCAATGAAAGGTGTTTTCCGCCTTTCCATGGTCAGGAGTCCATTTAGAGGAAGCTGAGGATCAGGCGACGACGAAGGCGACGTGTTCCCTGATTCACAGATCTGCACTGAGGTTTGTTTTAGCAGCAGATACAGAGGTGACGACACCGACTGACCTCTTTAAACCAAAGGATCATTTAGTCTGATGTTCATTAGCTGCATGAGACGTTTATCTGAGTGGACAGGGAATCTAACAGGGATCTATTTTAATCCCTGGTTCAGTGTTTAAAGCCTGAACGAGCTGTGGTGCTGTGGTTCCCTCCTCTGTCTCTCTCTCTCAGTCACATGCCATGGCCGATCGCCCTCCGCTCGGCTGCACCGCGGTTCAGCTGCAGCTCTGTGGGTCAGACGTAATGTGTGTGTGTGTGGGGGGGGGGGGCAGAGACGGCGGGTCATAACCTGCTATTTATAGCTCTATTTTTATTCTACTCGGCTTTTCTGGAGAAACCGACAGCTGGTGGCATCACTGGGGAAACACCAGAGAACGGTCTGTTGGTTCATCGTGTGCAGTGAGAAGATTATTACATCAGCTCTTCTCTTCCTTTATTCTACTGACGGCTGCACGTTACCTGAGATAACACAGAGGTATAGACTGTACAGATACTGTATGTTTTCATTACTGATCTGTTCAGTTGTTTTGTCATGTACAGCAAAGAAAAGCATCAGATCTTCACAGAGAGAACCTGGAGGGAGCTAATCTTTGGGCTTTTTGATTTAAATGTATTAATTCATCATAAAACAGTTCCAGATTAAATTTCTTTCAAATAATCAATTAATTGACAAATGCTTGCACCTGAACACTGTATAACCTTATGACTGATGAATTTCCCTCAGCAGCGTTCTGTGATGACGTGTGGGATGAACATGATGTGATGCAGTGAATACAGATGAAAATTAACTGATGAACCAATGAACTCTCCTGGTTCCTGACCTTTGACCCGTTGCACATATCTTTTGGTTTTTGTTCAGTGATTCATATTGTGCTGATTGATGGAGATTTTCTCAGCTGGAGGAACAAACATGGAGGAGATCTTTGTACCGCTCAGACATGACGACTCTTTTTCGATATTTTTGGATGATGGAGTGTTTCTTTGTAGATGATGCTGTCAGATTGGATCGGTCATTCACCTCTGACTGTCAGGGTAAAACACTGTGTTCCAAATATCTCAACAATTATTAGATTCATTCCTGTAAACGTTCATACAAACGTTCATGGTCCCCACAGGATAAACTCCACAGACTTTGATGATCCACTTACTTTTCTTCTAGCGACACCGTGTGGACAACCTTTGTCGTCTTAAGCGAGATGTTTCAGCATCTTTAGGATTTGAGATCATGATGAAATTCAGCTGTTCGTGGTCTCCACAAAGCTTAGTGGATTGAATTGTTTTAACGTTTTTTATCCTTTTATTTTGTGACATTAAACCCTGTAATGATCCAACAGGCGAAAATACAGAGCTGCTGCTTTTGTTTTTCACCGCTGAGCCGACGCTGGTGAAAGCCTCTTTAGTGACGATGTGTGTTATTAACAGATGATTTGGAGGATTAACCAACGGTAAGCACATTCATCTGTGAGTAATGGTGAAATCCCACCGCAGAGAGTTAAAACGGTTAAAAACCTGGACAGGGAATTAACACGAGGAAGTGCTACAGAGAATCTACGTCCCTCTCTCTCTTCATGTGAGCTGGTGTTCAGCAGTTCACATGTAAAATGATGAATTCTGGTGAACTTAAAAACGAGTCAGTGACTGTTAAAGTCACTCTCTGCTCGGCCTGTGAAGGATTTAGGACAGAGAGAAGCATGAGTGTTAATACCAGTGGTGTATAAGCTGTAACACTAACCACAGAGCTAAGCTGTGAACAATAGGAGGCTAATGCTGCCTTCAAGTGCTTCTCATAAGCCTCTACTTCAGAGACTGGAAGCTGTAAATATAATCTGACAAACTGAACCCTGATGTAGAGGTACTATCAATATCTACATGAAGAGACGTTATTTCTTCTTCAGGAGCAAATTAAATTTGTGATTTCTTCATGTAAAAAAAAGCTTCGTCCTCAGAACCTAAAGAACCTAAATGAAATGACGAGTTATATATCACACCAACATAAGGCCTTCCAAATCATGAAGAAATCCACACAGTCCAAACAGAAAAGAAAACTGTCCGACAGTCTTTGTTTTTGTTCTGTTATTCAGTTTCCTCAGGGTCTTTGATGCTGTGCTCTCTCCACTCAGTGTCTCTGATTGATTGATTTAAAGTCAGTCACAATCAATCAGTTACCGATGTGCTTTGTGCCACAGCGGCAGAATAATATTCAACCCTGCCTTTACTCATCAGAAACAATATATGACTCTATAAAATCAAAAAAAATGCAAACTGATTAATAACCCAGTCAAAAACACGATGATAAATTCATTATAATTAGTCACTGACACTTATTTTCCTTCTGCTCCAAACATCATCTCTGAGTCTCTGTCAGAGAAAATGACTCTGTCCTGGCCACATGTCAGCAGCTTGTTGATGCTTCATGTGCTCTCAGTTCGTAATTACAGTGTTTCCAACAGCACTTGAAGGCAGGGAAAGTGCTGCCACAGGCTTTTGTCTGAGCACAGAACACTGAATAACTAGGCTGCGTAAGCTAACAGCGCTACAGGCGACCAGTAAAGCTGAGTGGTTTCACAGTTAGCTTCCAGCACTGACGGAGGATAGAGTCGCTTCACTGGGTAACAAGCAATACTTCATCTTTTTAAAAATCCTCTCACTGAGTTTTTCTACCTGCTTCTTCTGGATTTCATTTCTATTCTCTCCTTCCTCTGGTTTTTGAGGAAAGATATTTTTGTCTGTTTCGTTCTGGAGTTTCCTTTTTGCATACGCATACATTTTTAAACATCTCTCCAGTTCCTTATCATGAATGTATGAAAATAACTCACCCTCAACTTATTTCTCTCTCTGCATCTGATTTGAAACTCTGAGATTTTGTCTTCTGAGAGGTTTGTTTGACACTCAGCTCCTGTGTGAGCGGCTCGTTCTGCTGCTCTGCCTCAATACAAAGAAGAAATTACAGACTGTGAGACACCAGCTCCGCCTGCTTCCTACCAGCTGAAAAGATCAGGGACGTGCAGACACACACTAAGTTTCTCTACTACTTCTTCTTACTGCTGCTACCTTTGTCAATCAATCAAGCAATCATCCATATTTAAGAATGATGGTTGGTTGAATAACGTTATTACAAATCACAACAACACAAACCATCACAAAAATCTGGCTCAACACTGGGCACACCACAGAGACAGAATAGATTAGAGGACAGTAGCTGAGATCTGTTTGTCCATCAGCTGTTTACCAACTTAACCATCTTCGTTAACCAAGGAAAGACTGCTGGTGCTAGCACTGCTAATATTAGCCACACTTGACAAACCAATACGACATCATTTATCTGTCGATGTGCTGATTTCTTACTTTAGACTAGTTGACTAGTAATTTAATTTTACATTAGAAACACCCCACCTCATCATCAGCTTACAAACTGAGCAAAAGTCATTAGTGTTTGCAGATGCAACATTTGAAAGAGAAAACTAGAATTAATGGAATAAACTGGATTAGTTCTGCACGTCATGTTACAGGAAATACATTCTTCAATCTCCTGAGCTCTTCTACAAAAGCCTTTCTTCTTAGAAAGTTAGTGAGAGTTTGAAAGAGCGTGAGTAGAAACACAACGAGGCTGTAAAGGTGGACTGGTGAGTAGATGGGTTTTCATGTTAACGTCCCCGACAACCTCTGTAGTCTCATTTAGACACTCGTTAGCAACCGCCTTTTTTAAGACACGTAAAAGCTTCAAACATCAGGAGTGGGGGATTTACTGACCCATTTTATGTCGGAGAATAAAATCTGAAAATGTCTTGAGCTTGTGTTAAAACCACAGACCTTATTTCAGACATTTAACCAGAAACACACTGACAACAGGAAGTGCTAACATGCTAACATGCTAACTGACTTCCTGGTTTTAGGATCAGTCCTGCAGGACTCTATTCCCTTGAGACGTTACCGAGTTATCATTTTTGTGAGAAGGGGACAGAGGAAGAACCATGAAAATGAGAATCATCAGAGTCAGTAGGATTCGTCCTCTGGGGACCATGACTGTCTGCACCAACTTTCAGAGAAATCCATCCAACACTCGTTTAGTTATTTCACTCTGGACCAACCTCAGTCTCCTCCACAGAATCATCACAGATTAAACTCCTGATCCGGAGCGCGGTCGTCCATCATCGAGGAGAGTTTATTATCTCCCAGCTGCTCTCAGGTCAGGTCGTGTTTTCACTGGTTTATTGTCAGTTAATCTGTGGTGAACCCACTCAGTCTGGCCTTTGAGATTCAAACGAGGCTGAAATCAAGCACCCACCTGCGAGCCAAGTCTCTCTGATTAAATCTATTAAAATGTGGCCATCAAATATGGAGGAGCAGGTAGAACGGCCTTCTGAAGGACCACAACGGATAAAGAGTCAGGCAGGAGTGGTGCCCCTTTCCCACACACACACACACACACACACTCATCCTTCCCCCATTTTCTGCTGCTGAATAATTCATGGCAGGAGGTTTTAATAATTCATGGGAATAACATGACAAGAGCGACTGCTGTCTTCTCTGGGGAGAGGCAGTGAATGAATAAATGAGTGAATGAAAGAAAGACTTCAGTGACCAAGTCTGAAATTAAATAAGGGACCAGAGTTTGTGCTGACTGAAGATTTTAGGTCCAGTTTTGCTGTTGCAGACAAGTTTCTGATGTTATTCTGACACTGAGTTCAGGGTTGGAGTCCGACTAAAAGGCTCGTCATGTTTATTTATTCCTCAACAACCGAAGCTCTAGACAACCATCTCTGCAGAACGACGGAGGACATCCGAACAATCTGACACATCATCTTTGGTCGGCTCAGACGCAGAAAAGAACCTTTCAACAATTTGCATCCAACTTTTTTTAGGCAACACTTCCTCCATTAATGAAGACAAAACTAAACGTCAGCTGGACACACAGCATCAGTTGGTTTGTCTTTCCTGAGCTCTGACTACGTCCTAACAGTGGACAGTGCAGAGGACACAAAAAAAGCTGAGTATTGAAAGCTCTCGAATGTTAATGAAGAAACACTTTGACCACTGAGATCTTTTATCAACCAGACATCAGGGTTTTCTCTGTGCTGCACCTGTACCCAGCTGGGGTTGAATTACTGCTGGACACAAATGAACTAACTTCTGCCTTTACATTTAGAGCTCCACCCCCGCGTTAATACAGAGACAGAATACCACTCAACCCTCTCACCACTACAGGTCAGATAGGCAGACCCTCTGTCAATAAAATTCTGCCTCAACAGAAAAGGTTTTATGAGCTGCAAGAGAAAAGTCTGTGTCTAACAGGACATCAAACTGATGGATCTGTTTCCTCTGGATCGTATTTCATTGTCTCACCTGTACCTGACGCAACACCCTCCCCCTCCACTTCAGACACTTGTCTTCACTTCTTCCTGTTTAATTTAAACCGTCAAAACCTGGAACGACAGACTGATGTGAAGCTGCAGGTGGAGGCAGCCCGGTCCCCAAACCAACAGAACCACAATCTACAGCCTCTAAACTGAACACAGCAGCCTTCACCTTCCTGTGTAGAACCTTCATTTTTAATCAGAGTGAAAATCCATCACACGTTTGGAAAGTAGATGGGTGTTAAATATATATACACATGCACTATTAGGACCTGTTGTGTTATAAAATTATTGCCCGGCACAATATCTATTTCCTGACATTTCAATCATGATATTTCCTGCTAAGAACAGAGCATTAACATTTCCTTTTATTGCTCTGCATGTTTCAGAACCACAGAAAGTTAGTCTTTTGCTGAACAGTCTGCACATTAATTTACTCTGTCCCTGGTAAATAAACCAATAAATAAAAAGAATAGGCCTGTTTTGTCTAAATTAAAGCTCCTGTAACAGAAAGGGTCTCAATAATAACTGATAACTGATGAGTAATGATGTGTAAAGAAGCTTACCTCTGTGAATGGTCATGACAGAAGCCAGGAGCTGCTCAGCCTCGTCTCTAACAGTTAAACTGGGAACAGTCAGAGGTTAAACTCTCCTACGCTCGACTTAATAACCCCCGACAGTCGTCATGGAAACGGGGACACCCTGCCCTCCCCCTGTTAGGTACACCCATTCAGAGGATGAGGTGTCAGTGATGTCACGTCAACACAGGTGAGGAGGAAAGGTGTGAAGGGTGACGGGGGAGGAAGTGGAGGTGTCAGCTGTCTGGTTGTAGCAGTCTCAGAAACATGAAACCTGGACTGAGGAGTTAATGTCAAGAACTTTAACGTCTTAAAGAACAGTTCTGGTATTTTCATTGTTCTGACGGAGTTAGCTGGGATCCAAGAAAGTGGCGACTAACACTCCATTAATCCTTCAAATATACTCTTCTGTGGATGTGTAGTTGTTTTTATTTTACTCTTTCCTAAAAAAGTAAGACGCCTCAGGAAAAGTAAGAAGAGGACAGAGCCCTCCTTCAGGATGGACAGACACACAGTAGATGCTGTTGACAGCATCCTCTAAAATCTACTCAGCTAGATGTTTCATCGCCAGTGTTCACACCATGTGAGGGAAACAGGTTTGTTTAAAGGCACAGTGGTCCTCTCAGCTAAATGCTAACATCAGCAAGCTAACATGCTCACACTGACAAAGTGAACATGCCCTAACCTAACCTAAAATTTAAAAGTTGTTTATCCTGGCCACCATTGTATGTTAGCATGCTAACATTTGCTCACTAAACACAGAATGTGAATGCCGTTAGTTCTGCCAGGTGTTTGGTCATGAAACCAATTAAAATCTGACCTGATGGTGGCGCTAGATGAAAAGTCAGAGGGTCACCAGATATTACAGTCCATTCTGTGGGGACAGTGCACGTTGTTGGGACATTTTACTCCAAAATTCTAAAAGTGATGCTTGTAGAAAAGTTCAGAGGACACATTTTCTGCTAACCACGAATATCTGCAGAAAATATTCTGGTAAATGTTGATACTTCAGATGTAAAGACATGACTTTATGTAACCTTTATAAAACGGCTTATCTAAGTTTAATTGAGCTGTTTTTAGTTCATCGCTGCGGGGTAAAGTCGATGTCTGGGCTGTGTTCTGAAATAAAGCTGTGTTTGCTGTGTGTGATGATGGAGGGGTGTGAGGAGGTGGAGGGAAGCAGGACTCACCTCTCTTGATGTGTTTGAGTTGTCTCTCGGCCTCGTCTCTCTCCTCCGTCAGTCTGTTGCACTGCGAGGAGCCAACAACAGGTCATTAGATCACGTTCCACAACAGGCTGATTATACAGGTCACTGATATGAGCAGAGTACAGTTACACCAACACACTGAGAGGGAGGGAGTCTCACACAACCACAGGCTGAGTTCAGACAACAGGTTCCAAAGAACTTTAAATAAATACAACTCAGAGAGACAAGAATGGTCAATATTTAAAAACCTACAGACAACTGCATCTGTCAGAGTCTGGTTAATATGAGAGTCTGACTCTACTTCAGTCTGCCAACACCTGTCCTTCAACAAACCCCTACACTTAACCTTGTGGATGACGGGCACCACAGTGAATTATTAACTCGGTGGTATGAATTAATAACTCGTAGGAATGACCTGCCGGGGCAGTAGTGATGTTTCCTCAGAGTGAGAATAGCTTGGAGATCATATCTTCATGGAGTAATTTATCTTTTCTGGATTCCAGCTAAGAACAGGAAGATGTTACTGAAACAGAGCAGCAGTTCACACCAGATTTAGCTCCTCTTCTCTTTTCAAGCATGAGGATCCTCATCAGTTTCCTTCCATATTCAAAACAGACTCATTTGAGTGTTTGTCTTTGGTTCCACCACCACAGTTTGAATGCCGATGTGCTTATTTGGAAAACTGAACTGTGGAAAGGCATTGACTGGCTGAAGCTGAAATAAAGAGTTCCCAGATTTTCATGGTAATGACCAACAAGCTAGAAAATCCAGTAGACTGCCTTCAAAAATGTGATCTGATAAGTTTTACTGCCCTCTTAAAAGTCTGTTTCAGCTCTGACCATTACCTGTAAACACACAGTGATGTCACAGTGCAACTACACAACCTGAAGAAAATGGTCAAAAAGGTCAACAATACAAAGACTTTCCCCAGGGTCTTAATTTGCTTTTTTAGCAAACCTAACAGTGTAGAAGAACGCAAGTGCTCAAATTAACATGCAGGCTGTGAATGCATCATCAGAGCATCTGCACTGAAAGCAGCCTCTGTCTGTCTCCTCTGACATCTTCAAATGCTCCAGTGACAGGAGGATGGAGACAGGTGTCTCAGGAGACCAGACAAAGTGCAGTACGAGTGGATTTCCTGTTCATCATCTTCTTCAGATCAACATTCACTCTGCCTGATGCCCCTCCCTCCTGGAAACAGCCCTGCCCTTCTCCATCGTCTCAAAATGTTGCCTGGCCTTCCTAATAACACAGACAGCCCTTCACTTCTGATAACAGACCGACTCTCTCTGCTTCTGCTGATTTGACGGCTGCCCTACAAAACGACAGAAAGGCCGTAACTACTCATTTTCACATCCACAGGATGAGATGTAAGTATTCCTTGTTGTGCTATATTTAGGATGAGCAGCTGTGGAGAAGCCTGGGTTGGATGTTGGAGGGATGAAACTCGGGTGACAGCAGCAGCTGCAGACGTCACTGAGGTTAACAAGTGCAAAGCCGTCAAGGACAAACTTCATTTTGACTCTTTCTGGGAGGAAAGAACACAGTTTGGATCAAAGTCTGGACAGTAAATCAGGCGGTGGTCACCTGAAAACATGAACTTCATTTCGTCTTTCATCATAATCAGTGACCCAGGTTTATATCTTGGGTGTCCAGGGTTCTGGACTGACTCCATGGTGCATTTAGTGGAAAAATCCATCACAGAGACCTTGAAGTTTATTTTTACTTCAACAAAGTTCAGTTACTTCTTGTTTGCAATGCTTTTGTTTGATTGTTTTTCAGATATCGCTATCTTGGATTTTGACAAACCAAAGATGAATGTTGCAAGATAATCTGGGAAAATCACAGCAAAGGTTAACTGTCCAACACAATAAGTCTAAAGGAGGAACAAGCTGTATGGATAGAAGACAAACAGCTTCGTCAGTTGGAGAAACTGGAGAAGAATCAGTGGTATCCCCATCACAGACTGACAGAAAGGCGACTTGCCCACTACAACAGAAGTCTTCCCTCAATGCACCAATCACAGCTCAGAACTCAGTCAGACAAACTTGGCCATCTTTACACTTTAAAGCCTCACCTGCTGAGTTCCTGCACTTTGAGGCTGGTGAAAAATATGTCTTGACTATCCAGACTGAGTAAACTATGTTGTTATTACTCCCAAAGCCTAAAACTAAACATCAGTAGGTCGATAAAAGGTGTGGGTACATCACCATACCACTGACTCTTATTTCCTGAAGGCTAAAAATATTAAATGTATGTTTTCAGTCAGTAGAAAAGCTGCATAGCTTCATGTTTTGTTGAGGGGCCGTTAATCTTTCAGTTAATCCCCAACATTCCCTCGAATTTACTGCATGTCTGTGCTCACTCTCAGAGAGAGAAAATATTAAATTATTTGCGTTCTCCGCTGAACCAGAGTAACTCTTTCTGGTGAATCCTTCGTAACCCAGTCGTCCTCTTTTCCTCTCCCATCTACTCTCAAGTTAACGAGACCAGACCTGAAGTTACTGCTCTTTTCTTTATGGGACAGAGATGCAGTGTCCGTCTGAGTGGACACAGTCAGTAATGGAGTATCTATCTGCACTGCTGTGGTCTGCATACACTTCATTTAAAATGGTAATTGGAACTCGTAAAGCATTCAGTGACCTCCTGTGGAGCAGAACAGCAGTAAACAGATGAAGGAAACTGTCCCTTTGGCTCCAGACAAGAGTATGTACCATCAGCCATTACGTATAGAATGAATATCTCCATGTTATCTTAGTTATTCTGGAGTGATGCAGAGAAGAAAACTAAGCAAAGTCATCTGTAAACGATACAGACCAAGATCCAGTTGGTAACAAGATGCTTCAACCTGATGGTTCATCACAATCAGCCTGATAATGCATCAGTCACTGTCTCTTAATGTTTAAAATATTTATCTTGATTGTGTCTCTTCCATCAGGTCAGTGCAGTGATGTTAAATATGAGAAAACAACAACAAAACGCTCCATTACTCCGAGTTTTGGACAAAATTGACTTTTACTTCTCGCGAGGTATTTAAGAAATGTAAGATTTATAGTTGGACTTTCTGTTACAGTGTCCTAGGTTGGTAAATTACAGTAATTTATCAGGATAAACAACGTGTTTTTAAACTCTGAGGCAGAGTTGATGCATGTGTCTCCACCCAGTTTGGACAAAGAGGGAAGACGCTACACTGCCAATCCTTTGAGGTGGGTACACTCTGAACAGGTCGCCAGTCTATAGAGACCAATCACCAATCAACCTGCATGTGGGAGGAAACCCCTCCTGGCCAAACCAGGGTTCAAACCCAGAACCTTCTTGCTGTGAGGCAACAGTGCAAACCTCACCATGACCATCCCACCCCAATGCAGCGTTTTGCCTCATGTGTCTGATCTGACCTTTGTGGCTTTAAGTATCCCTCAATGCAGGTCCGTCGATGGTTAATGATGCATTCAGGGGACCTTTGTAAATCCCAGAGTGACCAACTGTATTTACCAGGTGTTCAGGTGGTCATCAGTCGCTGGTAAAGACATCAGACCAAGCTGAACAATGAATTCAGATCAGAATTAAAAGAATCTCAGCCTGAACAAGACGTTATTTTACCACCTGACAGGGACGTCGATATTAAGGGTTAAACTTTGAGTCTCTCAGAGGGCGTAACTGCGACAAAGCCTGAGCGGATATTCACAGATAAAAAGGACAAAGAGGACGCTCAGCATCCAGCTCTGTCCCTCCTCCAGCAGCAGGAAGCACTTGGCCCACTTTCTCCCAGCTCTACCTGCAGTCTCACACACTGTCAGCTCAGATTTCCCTGAGGAACGCAGCGAGGGCAGCGGGGGTCACCGGCGGACAGCGAGGCAGTGACGCTACCGGGGTGGGCGGTTCAATTCCCTGTGCTGCTCAGTGAGTACGAGGAGGCAGCGTTACACATTTCTCTTAAATAAAATAAAAAAAAAAACATAATTCCTCACCAACTCGTCAGACCTGTCCTGTCGAGGCAGACGCTGCTGAAAAATTAAAGTGTGGTCGGCTCAGCAGCTTTTTAACACAGCTAGCAGGTCGTCTTTTCCTTCTTTGTTCTGCAGCCAGTTCAACAACAACATAGAACTTAAATACAGAAAAAGATTTAGAACAAAATGATGACTGACACTTTGGCATGTGAGTTACAAAATGTCAGCAACAGTGGTAAAAAAAACAGGCAGCATTTTTTGCTTAAGCTAGGTTAGCTGCTCTGTTTTATGCTAGCTGTTTAGATTAAATAGTTTTCTCTTCCTTTCTTGTGATTTTTTTTACACCAGCTGCGTTTTAAATAAAAATGTTGGAGCAGGCACATTATTTTAATTATTTAATCACTGGGACGTGGACGTGCCCTCATCATGGCAGGATGCAGAGAGCTGAAGACTCGTCTCCATTTTAAACTCCATTAGCCGTTAGCGGCTAAATGGCTACTTTTTCTATTTTTAACAAATCTGACAGAATGTCCTAGATAAATGAATTAACTGTTTCCTAAAGCATGTGGTGATAACTTCAAACTGTTTGGTCCAGAACAAAAGTCCACTTACAAGCTTTCAACTGCTCTTCATGGTCTTCATTTTGTAAAAAAGGATTGACTCAGGTGTCTCCTCACCTGACTTCAGTGTTGGACCTTTGATCATGTGATAATAGGTGTCAGGTGTCATGTGACGCCCCACCTGAGGCAGGTCAATTTACTGAGAGAAGACCATGAAATGTAGTTGAAAGCCAAGTGTTGCTGCTTAAATGTTCATCAAAGGTCAAAACAGGAATTATTCCATGATATTTAGTGGTTAGAGCCAGGCATTAAGAGCTTAGGGGTTTAATTCCCCAAGAGTCACTGGGCAGAGCAAGGCACTAACACACTGCTACGGTTGTGAGTTTGATTCTTAGCAACTCAGTGGGTAGATGAAGAGAGAGAGGCAGGGTTGCTGGTTCTATTCCCTCTTTGTAGGTCAATGAGGAGAGCAAGGCACTACAACACTGTAATGGTTGAGGGTTCAAATCCCCAGTCGACTTAATGTGTAAATTAATGGAGCAAGGCATTAAAAGGTTGGGAGTTAAATTCCCAATGCAAAGAATCTATATTGGTAAATGTAGGTCAGTGGGTGGAGCAAAGCACTAACACACCTCCAAGGTTGGGGGTTCAACTCCCAGTATCAATGTGCCTAGACCAACACTGACTTGTTTTCTCTCTATTTAACCCCATAAGTAGAGCAAGGCAGGGTTGCACGTTCCATTCCCTCTGTCGGTCAATGGAGGAAGCAAGGCACTAACAAACCCTGTGAAGGTTGAGGGTTCAGTTCCCCACTGAACCCAAGGAATGAAGCAAGGCACTACAGACTGCAGGTTGTAGAGGTTTGATTTTGGAGGTCAAAGGGTGGAGCCACTGACTGGATGGTGCGTTCAATGCCCTGTGCAGCCAGACTCACTAAAGCAAGGCACTGCTACTGGAGGGGGTCTGAGGTTCACTTCCCACCCTGTCCTCTCTTTGTAATGAGGCGTTCAGAGTAAAAACCCTCCAGGAAATGGCAGATGTGAAGCAGGAGGGTGGGACTCAGGTCGGATGGATGGATGAAGCAGCAGGAAACTGTTTCTGTTAAATATCAGCTCAAACCTGAGGCGAGGCTTTTTCTGTCTGATAACATGAAGTCACAGCCCAGAATAAAGATGACAGCCTCTGTACACTCAGCGCATTTCTCTCCCTCCCCAACAAAAAAGAAGGAAAAACAACGAAAGAATCAGAAATCCTGTAACTTCACCATGAGAGCGACAGAAAATGCAGCTGTGATGTAAAATCACTGAGTCGTTTTCGTGTCTCCGGTGAAATGGCGAGAGGAGGACAGATTTAGGGAGGGGTCCGGCTCTTTCATGTCTACAATAACCTCCAGGAGAAGCCGGCCGGCGAATTACAGCGGCTCACATTATCCTGCAAAACGACCCATCTGCACCGGGAAACCCGCAGGAACGCTACCTGTCCTCCTCATCTACCGGAGATTTACATTCACAATGAACTGAATCAGGATCAAACTGATGAGCGGTTTCTGGTTTTTTTTTCGGTTTACCTCTGTTTGCATGTGAGCGTCCCTCTCCTCCTCACATCCCTCCATCTGCGCCGAAGATGAGCAGGGAAGCATCTTCACCTCTTTTTAAAAAGCACTTTAAAGAAAAGAAGCTGTGGATTCAGCAGCGCATGTTTGGATCGGAGCCCATCATCGGTTTTTCTTCTTCTTCTTCCGAACACATGGGATGGAGAGCGGCTCGGTGCGCTGCTCCTCCTCCTCCTTTCACTGTCAGCATCATCTGGCTCCCCTGAACCCTCCCCCCTCCCTCGCTGCTGCAGGCAGAGTCGGACTGAACCATTTGAGCAGTGACTCTGCTGCTGGAGAAAAACGTTCCTCCACATTTTAACAATTCATTTTCCTCTGTTCTGATTTCAGTTCTGATATTATAACGTCACTAAACTGTTTTTGGCGCTTTACGGCCGGAGTGTTGCATTCAAGTTCAGTTTTGTTGTAACGAAGCTAATCACAGTCATAAACTTATTCTTTTTAGATCAGTTTATGTTTTTTGTTTGTTTGTTTGTCTTTTAATCCCCCCATCATCATCATTTGAATTCTAACAACAAACACATTAGAGCCTGATTTAAACATCAGTCAGTTTAACTGTTTAATTCTACAGTTTAACTGAACTGCAGCGACATCTACAGGCCCTGATCTGACACTACAGGAGACTCAACCATTTTCCACACGGTGCTAATTTTAAATGATAACAACAACAACAACAACAACAGTGGTCTTTAGGAAACCACATGCTACTCATGTTAAATAAAATGGTGTAAATGATTCGTCGGTTTATTTCTTCATATTTCGAACATGGAAATGTGCTCGTGTTTGAGCCCTGACTGCTTTTAGACCCACTGTAAATAAATGAATAGAAACCACAGTGGAAACACTGAGGACAGTCAGACATGTGACCCAGCAGTCACGTGACAGGCTGGGCCGGTGAGGTGGTAAATACGGAAGTGTCTGCAGCGGAAAGAAACAGTCTGTCCTCTCCGGGTTTCGTTAACTGTCAGTTTCTAACGGCTCGCAGTTCGCGCTCCTTCGGTCTGAGTCGGTGTCCGCGCGGACAGAGGAAACATGGATACACGGTTCATGTTGGTAACGATCGGTCTGATCATCGCTGCTGCTGTGACTCAGGTGAGCTGCAGGAGAGTCACCTAAGGCACAGGTGAGTCAACACACCGACAACAGCACAATAAACCCGGAATAAACCCGGAACATTACCGGAACAATCTGTTGATGTAAGATGATAAATGTGTTTAAAATGATTTAGAGCAGCGTAAATAAAAATATCAGTTAGAATTAAAGAGGAAGAAGTCCTTCAGCAACTGCCGATCAACTGATCAATAAGTTGATTCTTAGTTTTTAAAGCTACATTATAATCCAGTTACTGTTAAAGTGACATTATTAACTCATCTGCTGAAGAAGACAGTGAGATGTGGTCGAAAGCTCTGATTAAAATGATTTACAGGAAGAAATAAGTTCAAGTTCAAATGAAATGAAGACAACTTGTGTTTAAAAAGCTTGTAGAGAGAGACTTAACGTCACGTCTGGTTTTATTTTATTTTGTTGACTGCAGAGTCCAGGTCCAGAGTCCGGACTGATCTGAACTCTGTCCTGTCTCGTTGTGTAGTCTGACCTGTTCGCTGTGTGTTCGCTACAGGTTCTGGGTTTTGACTGGAAGAACTGTGGGAAGCCAGATGCTCCAGCTGTGCTGAAAACTCTGACTCTGTCTCCAGACCCCATCGCCATCCCAGGAGACCTGACGGCCTCGGCCTCTGGATCCACATCTGTGGAGCTGTCTGCCCCTCTGTCTGTGAGTACGACACACACCAACACCACGCCGTCTGTTCACTGCAGATAAAAACACTCCCACCAAAGACTAGTTTCGGTCTTGTGTAACGTCTCGTCTGTGAATCTGGGCGAGTCTGGACCTGATCCTGATCCTGGTCCAACCTCACAGGCTGACAAACTGTTCTGTAAGAGAAAAGACAAAAATAAATAAGTGTGAATAAACAGCGTCTCTGAAAGTCTCGACCTGTCCAGAGCTCCTTCTAAACTGAGTTAACAAACAGCTTCATGTCTTTGATTCAGTTTTAGACGTCTCATTCATCTCGTGTGGCAGAGTTGAAATCTGTCCTCTGATAAATCAGGTTTATTTTCTGCTCCACAGCTGAGCACAAAGCAACGACACTCAGAAACAACAGCTGGTTTTTAAGGGAGCAGGAATCGGTTTTCGACACAGTAAGTGGATGATGTGTGTGAAACAGCAGGGATAAGAAACTTCAGGACTCAGCAGGTTTTCAATCATATGACAACAAAAAGGAAATAAATCCTCTGAGGCCTCGGACATGTGAACAGGGCGCTGACTTTATGAGTCTTCACTGATTTATCAGTGTACAACCAAAGATGTCGTCTACTTCTCTGTCAAAACCTGGCTCCTACATTACCCACAATGCAGCTCCACCACTGCCAGAGATTCAGATGTGTTCACGGTGCTTCAGAAATATGATTTACTGCGAGTTCAGGGTTTTAGATGATTGTCATTTGAAATGATTGAGGCGTCCACAGATGGACGGAGCAGCTCTGTCTCAGTCCTTCACTCACTGATACTGTTTGTCTGACATAATGCTGTGTGGCTTCCACTCTTGTGTTTCTTTGCTCTGACCTGCAGAGACAACAGATAACAAAGTTAATGTCTGATGAACCCAGATAACACATTAACTGATCAGCACACAGCTCTGTCTGTTATCTGACTACACACAGCAGCTCACTGCAGTCACATGTTTAAACGCTGTAAATACAAACAGGTCTGATGAGGCTTTAACTCACTGATCTCTGATCACTGTGACGCCTTCAGACGTTCTGTAACACACCTTGTTTCACCCTCTAATGATACAGATGCTTTCTCTTCAGCGTCTCGTATGATGGAGATGATAAAATGAGAAGGAACTCGTGGTTTGACTTTCCATTCGCCATGTGAGACACTTTGTAAAAACAGCAGCAGACTTTGCTTTTTGACAAGTTAAAGGATGAAACTGATGAGAAACTGAATGAGTGGATGAGTGTGAGAACAAACACAGTCGTCCTCTCAGTCTCTGATTGAATCAGTCTGATGGTTTTAACAGTGAAGTCAGACTGAAGCTTCCTGATCACCAGGACCTGGTGTGTGAAGACTAATCAGTGCTGTAACCACCGTCAGTAAAACTCTGAGGAAGTCACATGAGGAGGAGGATTTTACTGTGTTTACAGTCCTGCTGACTTCTGTTTACTGCACCTTGGTTTTTATTTTCTAAGGTGGAGCAGGAGATACTCACTGCTCTTCTTCAGAGACTGTAGGTTAGATTTTAGTCACCCTGTCTTTCCTAACTGAGGCAAACCTGAAGTAACAGGATGTGGATTCATCACACAGATCTGTGAAACATACTTCCTGTTGTGTCTTTCTTCATGAATCTGATTGGATGTTGCAGGATGAAGGTTTCCTTGATCCGTCCACCTGAACCTCAGACCGTGTCTCTGTCGTTTCTCCTCCACAGGTGAACGTGACCCTGGAGAAGGAGGTGGCAGGTTTCTGGGTGAAGGTTCCCTGTGTGGAGGAGCTGGGCAGCTGTCACTATCGGGACGCCTGTGATATTCTGAACCAGCTGATCCCGCCGGGTCAGGACTGTCCTGAACCGCTGCACACCTACGGCCTGCCCTGCCACTGCCCCTTCAAAGCTGTGAGTCTGTTTCCAAACTGCTGACTCGGTCGTGTCGGTGATTTCCCGTCTGACCTGAACCCTCCTCTCTCTCCTCAGGGCTCGTACTCTCTCCCTCAGTCCGACTTCTACCTGCCCGACATGGATCTGCCGTACTGGCTGACTAACGGGAACTACCGGGTCCAGGGCGTCCTGGGCGGCCAGGGCAAAGAGCTGGGCTGCCTCAAACTGGCTCTGTCCATTCACTCCGACTAAACGGTCAGGAGGTTTCAGCTTTTTGTTTATTTGCACGTAAACATGATTGAAAATTGGGAAACAAAAGCAGAAGTTGCACAAAGTCCTGGGACTGATAAAGCTCACAGGGGTCTGGGAAAAGTTTTAATGAGGAATAAGAGACTCCAGAGTTCGTCAACAATCAGTCTGATAAGAAGTCTGACAGAAACGCTTCAAAACAAATAGTTATTGATCCGGAGTTACCGCACCTTAGTTTAATTTTATTTCTCCAGGAAACATCTCATATTTCTGAGAGAGTCTTCTCTCCTCTCAGACTTCTGACTGTACAGTACGTACACTTTAATATATGCAGCCTGATTTGAGTATTATCCAGGTATGATTTGGATATTTTTTTAAAACGTTAACAACCAAGAAGAAGCGAAAGCCCTGAAACAGTTTCCTGTTTGGTTTACTTATTTTTTTTAAACATCTTTAGACCACAGATTTTATCTGACAACTTTCTAGTCTTAATTTAGTTTCTGAAGAGGTATGGGAGCCTGTTGGACCCAAATCTCACGAATGCCTGGTACGTATTTGTTTTGATTATTCTTTCTTCTAAAACTAGAATTAAACTCAGTAAATATTAAAGATTAAAAACAATCAGCAGCTCAGAAAACTAAAGAGAAAATGAAACTGGTGCAGAGAATAAAGAGGAAGGAGCTGTTCACATGCTGAGTCGAGCAGCTTCAGATCTGAAACAGATTTTTTTTTACTTCTCCACAGTGAACAGCTCCATCATCTTTTCTTTTTTCTTGCTGTCTAATTCAGCTGAGATACACAATCAAACATTTCCAGGACATTTATATGTAAAGATTTTAAGTGTGTTCTCCAGTAGCCTTCACACGTTGCCTGTTGAACAGTTTATTTTTGTCTTTGTTGAAGGTTTCTTCCCTTTAAGTTGAAATATTGAACAGTAAGACGAGGCAGAGCTGCTGCAGTGCCTTCTGCTCTTAATATCTGTCTCAGTGTTTCAGATTATTGGCAGAATAAACCTGATGAAGCTTCAGATCAGACGTCACACGTGTCAAAGAATTTAAATTTGTAAACTTTATTGTCCATCTAATCTGATGGAAAAACAAATGTAGCATCTTCTGTCATTTTGTGATGAAATGCTCCTTTAATTGTTTTTTATATAATAACAGCCTTCATATGTTATTTTGTTGTTTTGTATCTTTGCCTCAATCACTGGATCAATTACATTTGTTTTAATGGGAAAAGGGTTTTTCTTGCTGGGAATTATTACTTAATCATTTTTGTTACTTTTTCTTTGATGAATTTGATTGTGATTTTTTTCTGGTTATGTTTTACTGAGTGCCTGATCAGAGAAATATTTACAAGTGCAGTGAAATGAACGACAGATTAAACAGAGAGAGCTGATGTTTGATGTTGATTAAGTCTGATTTTAATTTGCCTGAAAGGTTTAATCTGTTTTCTACCGAGACAAATGCTGAAGTCAGGTTTGTCATTGATTTCACACAGTGTACAGTTTGTAATAAACTTTATCCTATGAACTGTTTTTATTTTTTACTAACTTCAGTTAACACGTGTTTATTTAGTGACTAAGGTCAGTGAATGAAGGAGAGTACTCTGTACTTTAGATTAAGATACAGATCAGTTCAGATGTGTCCAGTAACTATGATTCAGTTTGGTTTGATTAATAATTATTGATACAAAGATCTGTAATATACAGACATGGAAACCGTCAGCAGACCTCAGAACAGCAGTTTGTGTTTCAACAAACACAGAAACAAACAGGAAGTGAAGCAGAACTTAAATACTGTAATATTAACTATATGTTGAGAGAAGTCAGGTCAGAATGTGTTGACAGATTTATTTAACATTAAGATCTGATAATAAACAGACTGTTCATTAATTCTGTGATCAATATGTGATCAGAAACAGAAACAGCCTTTACCACAGTGTAGGCGCAGTTTTCTGTTTCACCACAAGGTGGCAGCATTCCCTATGCAGATCTGGTGCTCAGAGTTTACAACATGAGACATGTAACAGTACGAATACTTCTACTGCTGTTACTGCACCTACAAGTACTATCACTACTACACTACATGAGACCATATAATAATGATAATAATAATAATGATAAAAACAATATGCCCTGGTTTCTTTATTCTGACAAAGACAGCCGAGTGTAAAGTCAGGTGTTGGGAGGTCACAGCAGTGAATATTAACAGGAAGCAGCAAAGAAAAGAGGAAACAAAAGGAGGAAAGAGAGGAATTACCCATAAAGGAGAAAACAAAGGCAACATGAAGTGAACTCTCACAATGAGACTGAAGAGAGTTTCCAGCTGATCGACTGTGAGAACTCCTGATTTAATGATTCTGACTCTGAACACAACTTTATAACCTGAACAAATGTGTCCTGAAACACAGAAATATGAATTACAGAATCCTGATCTTTGGTTCCACAGATGATAGAAAAACAACAACCTCTGCTGCCACGTGTTTTCAGCCTCCTGTGTCTCTGACTTTGAAGTCGGTTTGCTGCTGATGAAAATCAGCTCCAGAGTCTGGAAACGTTCATTAACTGGTTCTTTGTGGTTTCATCAGAGATGAAAGAGCGACTGATGAACAGCAGAGCGAATGAACCGCTGATCGCTTCTGTCTCCGACTGACAGATCTTAAAAACTAATGACCTCGACCTTTTCCCTCCAACATCGACATCGAACTGTAACAAAGCCAGAATCTGAAGCTGCAGCTGCAACATGTGGCTTTTAATTCAGATCATGAGTCCTGGTTATGACAGCTGTACATGCAAGAGGAAGGAAATATAGTAAAAATAATAATAATTTGAAATAAAAGCTACTGTATGAACACGAAGGGAGGGGTCCTGTGTCACCACCTCCTCCAAAACAAACAGACCAGGTGATTAAAACAGTTAAAAATCAGTGTTTCCAACCTGCTAACGTTTGCTCAGCTTGTTTCTCTGATAACTTCAGATCCAGACATCTGCATGAATAAAATCCTTCAACTGCTGAAAACAGTTAAAAACCAAAGGATCTAAAAGGTTTATATCTTAAAAACACCAGTTATGACACTTCTGACAACAACTGCTGCAAACATTTCAGATAATGTAAGAACGCAACTCAACAACACACACACTGATTAAAACCACTGACAGGTGAAGTGAATGAATGTTGGCAACAACACTCCCTGATGTCAGGGGCCTCCCCCAGCAGGACAGAGCTCCCACCACACCACAAAACCTGCTCAGAAATGTCTGGAGGAACACGGTAAAGAAAGGGAGGACGGACATGTCACAGACGAACTGCTGCTACATCTCATTTTTACATTTTTATTTCTTCACTCGTTGTGTTTCAGAGGATCAGAGCTCAGTGTCTGAGTTTCCTCCCAATTACTGCAATGTGTGTGTGGTTAAAACTCCCATCAAAGCACCTTAATGTGTGTGTGTGTGAGGAGACAGATGCAGACCACTTGTTCACTTCAGACAGGAAGTGCAGCACAGAGAGGCTAACGTGGTTTTAACGTGGTTTCACTTACAGAGCGACCACAGCATGTGCACACCAGACACACATGTGCTGCATTAACAATAAGACCACACTTGATCATTTTAATTCCTTATACCTGCAGCGTGTCACTTTGGCCACTAGGGGCCAGGGGAAAGAATAACAGTATTTCACTTCCAAAATTCTTAAAGCACGAGCAGCTTTAAACTGGTTTGATCTGGATGTTTCTCTCTCAGCTCTGTGAGAAGTTCATGAAGATTCAGTAGAATTAAATAAATTCTTCTTAAATGTGAAACTACTGACCAATCAGATCACTGGAAAACTAGAGACATCATCAAGGACTGAACTCACTGCGCATAATGAGAACACAACCACACACTTCACACTGCATTCACTGAAAACAGTGAACAGTTTCATGTTTATTTGCAGAGGGACGATTGTGTTTGAACCAGTGTCTCACACACACACACACACACACACACACACATACACCAACTGTCTTATCAGAAACAGTTTGAGTTTCAACACACTGCTCAAGGCCACGCTGGCGTGAATCAAAGCAGGCGATGAACCAACGACTTGTGATGAATGACGACCCGCTGCCTCCTCTGAACAGGTCTCTTTATATTCACAACACTTTATAATCTTCTCAGAAGAAAGAGTGATGGAATATTTACCAGTGCAACCAAGTCATCTCCAAATACAACGACAACCAGGAATTAACATAGAAAAATGGATCTGTATGCGAGCAGCTGCAGCGCACACTAAAATAAAAAAACACATCAGAGTCATGGAAATAAATGGAAATTCACCGACTCATTTTATTTAAATGTGTCGTTCTTATTTGTTCTCTGAAATCAGCCATGTCGACCACTGGCAGACCAAAACAAGCTCAGTTTACCAGAGGAATGGTACAAGGTGCCCCGGCCATCATTTTAATGTAGGTTACTATAGCAACAACACACAAAGGTGTGAACATACATAACGCAAACAGTCTAAAGCATGTATGAGACAATAAACGGACATTTCATGAGTGCATATATACAAATATGACACCAAACAGATTCCAGATTCTTTACAGACATGATCAATAATCAATAATCAGCTCCTCAAACTAAATAACACCAGAGCAGATCTCTCCACTTTCCCATCGGCTGATTCAGCAACTTGAACAACGTCTATTCAGAGATTCATGTTTTTGAGAAGTTGACCCCTGGTCTGGCAACATCTTACGTCCCAACTAAAAATGTATGGACGCGCTACTGCGTGACAGACGAAACCATTTTTTTACATTATGGGGGGGAATAGAATTGTTTTCGACCACTATGTCAAGAGAGATTAGGAAGATAAAAATAACAAGCTTTTATGTGACTCACATTAAAGTTCGTACAAATATTTTCGACAAATTCTCTCTCTCTGCCCCTTGCCTCTTGTCCAGGGCCCGGGACAATTGACCCGGTGTCCCCCTGATGTCCGTAGCCCTGGTCCCAACTGTAAGGATCATCTGCCGGGCAACTTTAGCATTTTCAACTGAAAACTAACTTTAGCTAACGTTAGCGTCTTTAGCTAGCTAGCTGCGACTCGGCTCAATGTTTACGTTTCTTATGAACGATTCATTTTAGATCAAAACCAACTTCAAAAAGATTAAGTTATAACGTCTTTAGCTAGAGACTGTGGCGCTCACCTTCGTTTTTCGTCTCCATGGAAACTGATCCGGAAGCACCACTCTGCACATCTTATCTCAAACAGTCCATCGCACGCGGTCAAACTCAGCTAGAGTCCACGTGAATCAGTTTTAATCTCTGTAGCGGTCGGTGAAGTGTTCGCTCCTCCTCACCCACCGACAGCAGCACCGGCGGCTCAGCTGCTAACCGAGTCTCCGCCATGTTGTTATGGTCAGTCATCGTCCATAGTTTGTTTGAAAAAGTGAAAACGTGAAGAACTCGATGTCAAATATCTGCTTCTGTTGCTCATTTCTCTTTTCTTGGCCGTTGACCAGCAGCTCCAGTGCCCGGCAGTCCTCCACTTTGTTTACCTGTGAGAACCTGTTACCTCTGATCATGCGCGGATTGGCCTCATGACCTGTGACCTTTCAAGTTCACAAACTTTAATAGCGCCCTCTATTGAGCAGTTTGAATGCTCATTAATCTAATGACAAAGCTTATCTCTGCTGTAAATACGGCAGCACCTGATTTAAAGCTTTTCTAAATAGTCAAGGCCTAACACTAAAAAATAAAACACATTGAATTCAGGCACCTCTGAGAGCATCGAGTAACATTTGAGTAGTATTTGAGTATATTAGCGGTACACTGCTCTGATCTGAGAAATTCCTTTGTAAATCTAATAACGACACATTAATCATGATCATGAGATGAAAACTTGAAGTGTAGTAAATGTAATTTTCTCTTTTTATTAAATGTCATGTAATGAAACCATCACACTGTCTGCATGGAAGAACCTCACTGTGTTAATACGACTGCAGCTCCATACTCGTTTCTTTCTGTAGCCTCTTCATATTTTCAGAATTGAATTAAAGTTGAATGTGTTGGAGTTCACTGATGCTTGAAGAGTTTAAACTGGTTTCATGTGGATGCTTCACTCACAGCCATGTGTGCAGCTTATTAAGATACAGTAGAATTAAATTAGAACAGGGAGACAGGAGCAGATGAAGCAGATTTACTGTTATTTTCATATGATGACTTGCATTTAGCTTTGATTTATTTCAGCTGCATGGTGCCGAGCTGTAACAGTTTCAGTTACAGTTTGTGAAGGATCTCTGGTAATAGTAACAAATACACACCTACAGCCGCTTTTAATACATGTGACTGTCTCTGTGGGAGCTGAGGTTTTTACTGCTGGCTGCAGATTTTGGCAGGAATTCCAGGGAAATACCAGAATCTTAAATCCTGATTTATGTTCACACCCTCCTCCACAAATACATATATTCTACTGATGTACATCAGCTCACACAGATGAATTTATCTATGTTTATCTGTGCTGTATATCTATGTAAAGTTAAGCTCTGTGTGTGTGTGTGCAGAGGTCAGTGGGTCATGGCGAGGATGGAGGAAGATCCACAATCACAGGAAGAAACAATTAACCCTGCAGATATACACATGTTATGACGCTGGTGTTTCCTCTGTTTGTGGTTCAGTGTATCGCCCACTAATGTAACAATCACAGACACACACATACTGTGAGTGTGTATCATCTCATTGTTGTGTCCATTTCTTTTAAAAGAGAGCTGAAGTGAGGAAACATCAAAGTCATTAGTTGCTGTTGTGGCTCTGCATCCAGTTGTTTTTGTGTTATTGTCATTGTTGGAAATATCAGATTCAGATGAACGACACTGAGCCACAAACAATGAGCAGTTCAGTCAGAAACCTCAGGATGAACAAAGTGTGTGAATGAAGAATATGACCTCTTCACTGCCCATAGGAAATAACAGACTGAGAGATAATAATAACACAGAGATTTTATATTATTATTATATCATATTGTAAAGGTGCATTTCATCTCATTTTCTCTTCATCCTCTTTCCAGTCCAGGGTCAGGATATTTCTTATTTCCTCCTCTCATGTCCTCCTCTCCTCTCCTCTCCTCTCCTCTCCTCTCCTCTCTGTTCTCCTCTCCTCTCCTCTCCTCTCCTCTCTTGTTTCCTCCTCTCATGTCCTCCTCTCCTCTCCTCTCCTCTCCTCTCCAGGACATCCTGTTTCTGGCCTCCACCATCAGCAAGTTTCCTGCGACAGGAAACTTGCTCCCAGATGGAGGAGAGGAGGAGGCGAGGGAGGAGGAGACAGGAGGGAGAGGAGGAGGTGAGGAGGAGGAAAGTCTGCAGAAATGTTTAAGGAAAAGACAGAAGGGTGGAGGAGGCAGACAAAGAGGAGGTGATGAGAAGGAGGAGGAGGGAAGGAAGGAGCAGCGAGGTCAGAGGTCGACATGTAAACAAACAAATCAGCAGTTCAGTGGGACAACAGAAGTGGAGGTGAACGGGTTCAGCTTGGTCACTGATTGGATGTCAACAGACCCGTGTCATCACCTGTTGTCATGAGGGATCGACCAATCAAATGACAGCTCTGACGGTCAGTAGTGAAGGTTTTATATTTCTACTCATGTATAAATAGTTTTTTAGTCTTGACTTCTATCAGGTGGATTCTCATGAAATCTGGTCAGTAAGAAGATGAATCCTAATGACTGATGCTCTGTCCAGCAGTTGATCAATTTTCATCAATTTTACCAACACATTCTTTAATATGCATCACAATCTAACACGTCTGTCCTGAACATCTCTCCAGGTATATGATAGAGAACAGGGTAACGTAGACTTTAGCGTCATGTTTACGGCAGAGAGCTCTGTCATCTTATTGGTCGACATGAGCGAACGTAGGAGACGTCTCATTAGACAGGAAAATACAAACAGTTCTGACATGCTGGAGGTTTGTCAGGGTTGTGTGGGCCACAGCAGCACTGTCCCTGTTCCTGACTTCTCTGCAGGTTTCATTTTTATTTAATAAAGCCTCAGCAGAGTCCTGAAACAACTGCACTGTGTAGTTTCTATGAGGTGTTACTCAAACTGGAGGAACCAGTGCTTTTATTTGCTTTTCAGTGGCAGATTAATCCACATTTGGTGTTGGAGTAGAAGCAGGATGGCGTCACTGAGGAGTAAGATATAGCTGGCTTTAAATACACAGACAGAAATTAGATTATCTCCAGACTTTTAGCTCCAGTCTGAAACGAGCGGCTGAGGAAAATATTTTCTTCTGAAGTTTCTTTTGACTGTAACAAACTCAGCTGTGAACTCTGTAAATTAGATTTGATGAAAACATTCATTCAGGTCACAGAGCATGAAGCTAATGTAGAAAATGAGTGGAATCTCTCTCTCTCTCTCCTCTCTCTCTCTCTCTCACACACACACACACACACACACACACACACACACACACAGGAGAGTGGTATTTGTCTTCTTCCACTCTGATCCTTATCTGGCTAACATGTGGGTCAGCGGATCAGCTACATCCTGCTTTTAACATCACACACACACACACACACACACACACACACACACACACACACACACACACACACAGAGGCTTCAGGCCAAACAAAAGGTGAATTTTCTGTTATCTGTACCACTAATGGCTGCTAATGGGCTCACACACAAACACACGTATAATCAGGTGAAGCTGTGAATCTGATGCAGAGTAAAATCTTCTTCACACACACACACACACACACAACAACAACTGAAGCAACATTTAAAACTGAACCACTGACAGAAACTCTACATGAAAGTTATCAGAGGACTCAGATGAGTGTGTGTGTGTGATATGTTGGCATGCTGTGATCTGTCGTCTGCACGGCTGCTTATCAGCCATGCTGGAGGAGAAAGTTTAAAACACTCACAGGTTACACTGTGAAAAACCACTCCAGCTGTTACAGATGTTCTTTATTCACTAGTTTTTCCTTCCTGTCAAAACCGTCCAACCAGAGACACTGTGATGTCTCATCTAGACATTTCCAGTCTCAGTTCACAGAGCGCTGAAAGAGTTAATGTTTAAAAGCTGTAACTGAGTCTGGAGGTAGAGAGGAGGACTGACCACACACACTCTCATACAGGTGGTAAATTAATTGGAAACAGACGTGTGTGTGTCTGTGAAAGCATTTTCCTCCTGCAGCTTAATCAACTGGGAATGTACGTACACACACACACACACACACACAGGG
>NC_066840.1:25322319-25357158 GCF_001640805.2 Lates calcarifer | reverse complement strand
TATAAATTACCACTGAGTTCAGCTTTCAGATCAAGACGCTGAGTCAAAGCAGAAGTGACTTGATAAATAAGCTTATTAAGGCATGAGGGGATGAGTTTTTGGGGGTGCAGGGCTGTAAGTATGAGCTGTCAGAACTAACTTGGCTTCCTTGTCAAAAACTTAAATGTGGTGTGTCCTGAATGAGAGATTGCACTGACACACAGAAGCAAGTGAAACAGTCACTGCATTTACATGCACAAAAAATTCCTTTTTGACCTTATTCCAAAAAAGCCAGTATCCCTACTGAGCTGTTTAAATGGTTCTAAATGTATATTCCACTAATATTTAGTATTAATATTTACATGATACAGTGATGATTACAATAATATGGAAAACCATGTGTTTCTCCATCTGTCCAGAGGTGTGAGCTTCTCTTTTGGTCACAGCCTTATAAACTAGTTGGTTTGTGTACAACTCACAGAGCTGAGTGTAAACAGGTAAGAGGCCGGTGTCACTAACTGCCTTAAAAACCAAAGACTGCTCCTAAACCAGAGTAATGTCCTTAATATTCCACGTCTTAATAAGGAAATGCATTCTGAATATTGTCATATTTGGAGTAATAGTGGAAGCAGTAATCGTTTTTATGTGGCCGTGGACGATTCTGCATCGATGCATGCAGTGACGCGACATGATCAGCGTTGCTTGTTGATTTTCCATCCTCAGCTGGACAATAAAGCTATGATGTTAAAAATTACCTTCTGTTAACGACGCATGAGACAGAGCCACGTTAGTCGTTTTCACCCTGAGAAGCTAACACCTGCCACTGTGAAGGAAGCAGTCCTAGGTTAAACAACACTGTTTGTTGCTCTTGATGCTTCGTCATCTACTCTGTTCCCGTCATATTTCCTACGGCCACTAGATGTCGCTTAGCAACAACTCGTAACTATGGCGATGATCTATGAGTTAGTTTTCTTAGAGGAGGACAGTCTCTGACAGTCGTACAGGTACCTGTAGTCTTGTAGTCATATGATGAGGTGAATCTGCTGCATCATGGTGCTGAGAACTCTGGGAGATGAAGTCTTTGTCTCACACACCACCCACACACACACACTCACTCCGACCACAGCACATCAGTGTGTCAGTGCATCTTGACACGTCAACTCCTGACAGAATTACACTTGTTGATGCTCTCTCTCTCTCTCTCTCTCTACACACACACACACACACACACACACACACTGTCAGTTTGCCTCCCAGTGTCACCTGATGCCTCAATCCACCACACAGAGAGCTGTCAGTCATCCTGACAGCCATATTGTTAGCAATGCCCCAGAAACAAAATGGCTTCGAGAAATGTTAGTGTGTGTCTGTGTGTGTGTGTATGTGTGTGTTTTCACACAGATGTTTTTGGCAGTTTGTCTGATTTTTGCTGCAGCATCAACCTGTGTTAAAGGTACATTCTGTCATGTTTAAATCACATGGTCAGGGGTGTCGCTCCCAAAGTAATTGATGGGTCGTTCAGTACAGCGACAGACAGTAGATGCTGTCTCATGCTGTTTAAGATGTGATTGCACATAAGATGAAAAGTTGTCCTTCTTACATTAGAATTCTCTCACAGATTAAATAAAGAAAATATGAAATATAGATTAGTGAAGCTTTAGCGCTGCTGCTAGGTGGATTTTTAGCAGTGTGGGTCAGTGCCAGGCTAGCTGTTTCCCCATGTTTCCAGTCTTTATGCTAAGCTATGCTAACTGGCAGCTGGCTGTAGCTTCATACATTATCATTATATTATTATTTTGTATATTGCTTTGTAGTATTTGTGTGTATTTGTCATGTGTGCCTGTTTTAATTGTCCAATGTGATATTCCACAGTCAGGAATTAAGGAGGAAGTAGTGTGACGTTGTTAGCGCTGCAGAGCGTCTTAAGGTGGAGGTCAGGGTGGATGAATGGGGCCATAAAATCATGTTACTTTTGTTATGTTACATTTGAATATGGATTTAAAGCCGTTTTACCCAAGCAGTTTTCTCACCCCAAACTATGACCCTTTCTCCTAAACTTTGCCAAGTAGTTTGGTTCCAAAACCTAACTGATATTTCCACATTTTAATGACTCCATGAGCTTATCACAGGGTTAAATCAGACAAAAGGTCACTGAAGTTGGATCCAATATGTCAGACCTGAAATAATGATGCACACGCCACATTTCCAAACTGTGCAGTTTCAACAGCAAAGTGATTTCATGCCAGAAGGAACAACAATGACAACATGAAATCATCCCTGAAAGAAGAATAACACTGTAGATAGACAGTGTTTTCTAACCTGATGGTTATTGATCTGCAGTGAATACAGTTAATTCCCCAGCTGACTATAGGATGGACGAAGGCTGAATAATTTCATTTAGTGCTGTTAAATGCATCAGTGTACATCATTTCTGTGAAGGTAAAGCAGAAAATGAGGTTTCCTTACGACAAAAAAAAAAAAAAAAACAAAACAAAAAAAAACAGTTTAAATAGAATCAGAGATATGAGGATCCAAGAGCTCTCAGTTATCAGTGAGTGTTCAGGTCATGACATTTTCAGTTACTATTCATCAAATGAACACTGGGCATGAATTACAGGCTGGCTGCTTTTCCTCATATTCACTTAGAGAGGAGGATGAATGACAGCCTCCACAGAAAATCCACATCAGAACTGTACACGACCAGTTAACAATGTCCTAAACCTGAAGTCTGACTTCAAGTAGATAGATAGATAGATAGATAGAGAGATAGAGAGATAGATAGGAATGGTGGATGAAGCCTTCTTGAATCATTATGAATAATAATGAATGGTAATCAGCCCTCTGTTGGTGGTTGACCTCGCCACAGCACAAACACAATAACAGAAGATGCTAAATAGCTCTGTGTGTGTGTGTGTGTGTGTGTGTGTGTGGTGTGTCTGTTTGTGTGTTTCATTTCATTTGAGACATGAACAGCATCTCTGTAGGCTGGCAGCACATTACTGTGTGTGTGTGTGTTGCATTAATGAGAAAGGATGATGACACACACATATACAATAAATGGCTGACTAAATGCTCAAGGGTGCATGTGTTAGTTTTATTGTGCGTGTGTGTGTGTGTGTGTGTGTGCCTCATGTTTGGGGCGGAGCTGCCAGATTGATTGGCAGTATTTTCCAATGGGCGCCATGGTAACAGATGTTCAGGAGAGAGAGTACATCTACACTAAGCCGTTTGAATTTGAAAACACATCTCTTCCTCTCTCTCTTTCTGTTTCTCTGCTCAAACTGACGATTTCCAACTAAAACTGAAGCTTTCTGAACACAAGCTCCCCAGAGAAGATTAGTGTGTCCAGGAGAAGTGATGTGGCTGTGATAAGGCAACTTGGACAACTGTCTCTGACCCTGAATATAACTGGAATATTCATTGATCGGCCCCAACATTAAACCACTCACAGGTGAATAACGTTGATCATCTGGTTCCAGTCCAACGTTCTGCTGGGAAACCTTGGCTCCTTCATTCATCTGGATGTTACTTTGACTCCTACCACCTCAAGACCTTAATGTAAAGTACCGTTATTGTTCCATAAATCTCCGCCGTGACTTTTAGCTTGTCAGGGTGAAAATGGCTAACACGGCTACGTCTCATGCGCCGCTAACAGGAGGTAATTTTGAACTTTAGAACTTAATTGTCCAATTGAGGCAAGAAATTCAACAGGCAACGTTGATTATGTCGTCACTGCATCGAGGCAGAATCGTCCACTCCGCATCGCGATGCATCATAGAAACGATTGATTTCCACATCCCTAATAGATAGATGTTTAGATAGATAGATAGGAATGGTGGAGCTGATGGTCTGATCCAGCATCTGTGGGATGATCTGGAACAAGCCAGATCCATGGCAGGCTCCACCCTGCAACTCACAGGACCCAAAGGATCCACAGAGCTCCTGAGTCCCATGCTGGATCAGATTGGGATCTGGGGAGTTTGAAGGCCAGGTCAACACCTTGGGCTTTCTGTTTGTGTTCCTCGAGACATATCTGAGGAGTGTTTGTGGTGTGGTTGGAGCACTGTCCTGCTGAGGGAGGCCCCTGACATTGGGGAGTGCTTGGTCTGCAGCATTGTTTAGGTAGGTGGATGAATGTCAGGTCTTAAGGTTTCCAGCAGAACACTGTTTTGTGAAGAGATGACCAGTGAACAGGGGAGAATCCTCACTCGCAGTCACATTAAGTGTATTGATTGGGGATTGACTGTATATTCAGGCTGTGACCCTGCTGCTGGTGGTTATTGATCTGATCACCTGTATTGAAAGACACAGCGTCGTACATCAGCTCGGGCTGCACAGTTCTGTCCTTTTGTGCTCCATTGTTTTCTATATGTGTGCACCCGGATTCCAATATGTAATATATGTAATATATAATAACTTTATACCAAGTTTATTTTCTCCTAGAATCACTGTGGACGGAGTTAGAGAGGGAGAGAGGGTAGAGAGACCTTGCTTGTGTTTGTACTGTTCCCACTGTGTTTCTGTTCTAATGGGATAATAAGCACTGTGTATTCAAGAGGGGTCAAAGGTCCACCAGACAAACAACAGAGGGTCAACCTCCATATTTACAACCTTCTGTTTTTGAGATGCCTGGTGACTGAGACGCAGTGACCGCAGCCCCACCCATCGTCACCTCACTGTTGGTGTTCCTCTCGTCTGATTGGCTGACCCGCCACCTCCGTTAATTAAGCCGCTCTCTACACAGAACACTCGAAAGCCCCTTTACAAACACACAAACCTCCCACTGCAGAAACGACCGCCGTCGCCGTGGTTACCGTGCCCATAAACAGCCACACTGAGCTGCATCTGTCAAACCTGTTACTGAACTTGAGATCTGCTTGTTAAAGGAGCAGTCTGCTGCTTTTTTTCAGTCACAGCTGAGCATTTTACAAACATGAAATCTGTTTTTAGACTGATTTTCTTCTTTCCTGGCAGCTGTTGTTCCACTGCATCCGTATAAGTAACATGAGCATCCTGTTGTGAGCAGCGTAGCTTATAGACAGACTGGGAGGAAATGGCTAGTTGAGCCAGCAGACTTGCATAATAAAATCAAATAGTAGGTCTTACTTCCCACAATTAAATGAACATGATTGTTTTAAGTGCTCCTTTCATAGGAAACTCCACTGCATATCGAATAAAGTGCTCCCTCCCACCACCAGGAGCGCGCACCATGCAGCTGCTCCTCATTATGATTTTGGATATCATCGTGCAGCCTTGGCTTGATATACAGATTAAATCTATGCAGCTAACACTGTAGTAGTTAAATTGCTTATACATGAAGCAGCATTCCCTTCAGTTTCAGAAAAAGCCACAACCTTCTCATGTTAGTGATGATCTGAGACTATAGGAGGCTATAAAAACCTGTTTTCAGAAGTCTTCAGAAACACAACCTGGACTGTAAAACAAGACTCCAGTGGAACCTTATTGAGTTGTCTTTTATTATGAAATATACAGTCCTCCTTTCACAGTGTAGAGGCCAGGGAAGAAAGATGGCTTTTTTTCTAGCTCTGTCTTATGCCCAGGGCATAATAAAGACATCAGCAACCATGAAGGAAAATAATGTTCTCTATAATGTTCTCCAAGCAAAGCTCATAACAGGAATCACTCAGGGTCTGTGCAGTATGTTGAGAGACGAGGACTGAAACGTGCAGAGATCTGAACACACAACACCTACAGATTATTACCCTGATAACCAGCAACAACCAAAAATGACAAACACAAAAGTAATGGCTGGAAATTCTTCCTTATTTAAAGAAAGAGCCCGGCTGCAGAATTAGCTGTTAGCTCCAGTGATCCGGTGCACAGTAGAGGATGGTGGTGGGTTGTTTTACACAGGAAGGAAGGCTCATTTTAAAGAAAACAGCTTCCTCTCTGTGTGTTTATGAGTTTAATGAAATGTATGAATGTTTATCAGACTGTGATCAGATTGACGCAGGTGTAAAGTTAAGAAATGCATCACATTTTTGTGCCTTTAATTCAGCAGAGAAAGGTGTTCAGAGTCTCTATTCATGATCTTGTGTGGCTGAAAAATAATAAAAAGAAGAAAATGATGGGCAGAGTCAAACAGCAGGAATATCATGCACTACACTAACATTATGATATCTGATATGGTATCCCTTTTCCCCTGGACTGAGGAGACACTCACAGGTCATTACAGTGTTGGTCATTACAGGGTAATTACAGTGTTGTTCAGTTTTTTTCTGCATGGTATAGAGCTGCACAGAGGTTTATAATGATTTAGTTACAGTCAGACAGTGTGTATCTAAAATAAGTTCCTGCCAGACTGTGGATGTGCAGTCAGAAAGTTAGCTTTTATTATTATTATTATTATCATTATTATTATTATTATTATTATTATTAGGCTCTCTTGTTTTCAATATGCTTCAATGTTGTGTTTCTGTTGTTTGAATGGAGTCCACAAAACCTATTCAGTTGTTATTCTACCCTGGGACAAGAAAAAATGCTGCCAGCTAAGGCGAATAAAGCTAGCCTTGGCTAGCTATCCTCCCCCAGCTAAAGACGAAACAGACGGCTATATCTAGCTATTTTTGCTATTTTTGGGAAGCACAGAAAAGGACTGATAACTGAAACATGAAAACGTCGGCTCATAGGAAGAAACATCCTTTAAAATCCATAGCTAATATCAGGGGTACCTGCTTTTACCAGTGGGTGCTAACATTAACCAGCGAACCCTAGCTAACTTTAGCGCCCACTGACGTCAAACTTTGTTTTTCTCCTTTCGTTTAAAACCTGTAACTTACCAGCTGCTCTTCCTCTTCACTTTCTCGTCACAGTGAAAGCAGCAGAATGACACTGAATAGTTTTTTGGACTCAGATCTGTTCAAACAACACGGAGTTGCATCTGGAAAACAGGAGCACTAACTTAGTACACTTAACTGTTGTTTCTCATTGGAAAATGCAAGGACCAGTGTTGCATATAAATTCACCTCTACAAAGTCTTTTTTACTGGTTTCAGCAAGTTCCCTTATTTTTAAGTGCTGAAAATGTCCCCATATAAACTATCCTGACATTGTGGGAATGAGTTTTCTGAACTCCTGCTGTGTGTGCATTCTCAGTTGTTTATAAAGAGGAAAAAATGAGATATGGACAGGGCTCGGATTTTTGTGCTGTGTCTCAGAAAATAAGCAAATAGAAAAGTTAAGTAAAGGACTAAAGCAGTTCAAAATATAAATCTTAACTAGAACATAAACAACAAATTAATGCTCAAACTAAAAAACCCAAGAAGAGTGTGACTGTCCAGCTGTTCTGCTGTCACTGTTCCTTCTCTTCTCTCCGTCTCGTCCTTTCTTCCTCCCCCTTTGTGCTGCGGGTCATCCGGCTAACGGGTTAATTAGCTGAATGAAGTGCTCTGCGAAGGAAATGTCAGGCTCACTGGCTACAGTTTGACTTCCTGGATGGGAG
This sequence comes from Lates calcarifer, assembly GCF_001640805.2. NCBI lineage: Eukaryota > Metazoa > Chordata > Actinopteri > Centropomidae > Lates > Lates calcarifer. The sequence continues at coordinate 25,349,718 of NC_066840.1, read as the reverse complement.
GTTAAAGGTCGATGGCAGGTTTACTGAACCTTTTCCCTCTCACCTTTATCTAAATGTCACCCAGGAACCATTAGCGTGGCTCCGCTGGGGGACGCTTCGTGTGGTGGACTGAAGGCGATGCGTCCTTACTGTCGCTGATGGACCCAGTGACCCCTGAGACACTCAACCAGCGTGACACCTCCAAGGTTCACTGGAACGCAAAGAGGAGTGCTCACTTCAAGCTCCTGCAGCAAACTGATGTGTTCAAGATTCATGAAAAAACAGGAATCTCAGCTTCCCATGAGAAAACCCTGTCCAACTCCACCACTGACAGGCTTCTCTAAACTCTGATTCATGCTCCCAACAGGATGATTCTCTGATCTCTTCTCTGGCACCACCATCAGCCGAATTTTCATTTAAACTTGACTCACCAGAGGATGAACCCTCAGCGATCTCCCTCTAACTTAGTGATAGTCAACTTAGAAAAACCAGAGTTCATCTCTGATGTCCAGCCAGGAAACTTTGAAAATATCCACAATTAGAAACAGAGTTTGGTGTGTTTGTCACAGCGACAGCACTTCCTGCTCCAGACGCTGGGGATCATGGGTAATATTCACCGTTTGGCCGTGTTTCAGTTCAGTGAGTGGGTCTACGCAGCTCCAGTCAACAGACTGCTGGGATTTGTTTTCTGTTCATGAAAAACCACTGAACCGCTCGTGGCTGCAGAGGGCGCTGCTGCTCCAGTGAACATTACATAATGTTGCTTTAAAGCTACAGAGTAAATGAAAGTGTTTCACAGTCCTCTCTGAAGTTTTAAGTCTCTTTCATCTAATATTCTTTAGATTTCGGTGAGTCTACACAGTGGAAAGTCGTTCTGCCTTCGCTGCACACCGAGAATCAGATCAGTGCATTTTGAAAACGTGATTTCTTAGCAGATTTTTAGAAGTTTATCTTTGATGTATATTGAAGATACTTCCCAGACCACAGGGACCTGTTGGAAAGAGTACGTCATGAACATCTGTGTGCTGAGACTGAGTCATGGCTGATGTTTGTCTCTCTTCTTACATGCAAACGTATAGAATAACGACTGGAGTGTTGTTTTTGTCTGTGATTACTCTTCTGTACACCACACGCTCCAGCACGTTATTGTTTTTAATCAGTTATACTATAAAACCCCATTAATGTACTATTGTAGCTCCTTTTCCTGGGGTCCACAGAAAACCACTACTCGAGTACACATACAAAACACAATCCACAATATTGAGTTCAGTCAACACATTCACTGCTGCCAACGGCATCACGTTCACTTCAGCAACATGGGGTAGAATAAGGCTGATTGCTGCTGCTCACATGTTATAATGTGACTCATTAGGAGCCTTTTCAAATGTTGTTTCACTACAAATGTTGTTTGGTGCTTTTATAACAAAGAGCAGATTATTCCATTGAGTAATGGTGCTTAACATGCCTGGTTGCTTGGAAACATACAGAGAGAATTAGAGAAAGGGTGACGCCACAGAATTTAGATTCAATGCAGGGAAATAAATGTTATTTGATATTTCAATTTCTACACAGAGACACAGAATGTGTGGGTCAGTTCATGTTCATTAATGTGCTGCTTTAACAGCCTCCACTTGGCTTCTGGTATGTTGTCTCTCTGGTCTTACTCCTCTGGTCTGTTCAGACTGGATTCGTCTGGTCGTCAGGTTCCGGGTTTGGATTTTTGTGGATCATGTCGACAGGGACCCAGGAAGATTTCTTTTAGTGAAGTCCAACTTTGTTTTAGGGTGCTGGATGGTGTTGAGGTCAGGGTTCTGTGCAGACCTGCAGGCTGTACTTCGACACAGCAGTGCTTTGAGCTAAATGCTAACATCAGGCTGGTAAAATGTTTATCTTAGTTCTGTGTGTTAGCATGCTAATAGTCGCTAATTATCACTAAACAAAGCACATCTGAGGCTGATGGGAACGTTATTCGTATTTGATCATGAACCAAAGTGATGAACAAATTAAAATGTGACCTGGTGATCAGTCCATCCAATATTTGTGGAGATATTTCAGTCTGAAATATCTAATAAGTGGTGGAACGACTGACCAGCAGAGATACGCACATTAACGTCAGCCAGCACCGTTAAAACCAGAACCGCTGATACCTCACATCCCACCACAGGTACCTCCTCAGAGCCCTCAGTATTATCAACTTCCAGCAGAGATTCATTATTTATGCTCCACATTTCACACACACACACACACACACCAAAGGTTCTCTAAAGAAACCTCTGGAGGTTAATCTAATTTGTAAACTGTGTGTGTGTGTGTCTGTGTGTTTGTGTTTGTGCAGGCAATTTCTCACTCTTTCATAATGGTAATATTCCATTAATTGTCACAGCTTTGGTCTTTTTGTCATGTTATTGTGGTTCCTTCATATATTTTTTATTCATCTGTCCCTTCTGCAGCTTCAGTTTGTGATGCTTCTCCCGCTCGCCTCCTCTCCGCTTCCCTGTTACTGTTTGTTGCTACAACGCACCGATTTCCCCCCAGGGATCAATAAAGTTTCATCTGATCTTATCGATAGATGTTTACCGTCGGTGTCTAATTAATTTGGCTCGTTAGCAGCAGGTAGCCGCCGCAGATTACAGATTACAGTCTATTCATCAAAGCAGGACGAGGCGAGCGCCGCTGAATGTAAAGCAGCCGCCCGCTGAAGGAAGAGGCCGGGCCTGGAGGAGCCATCTGTCTTCCTGCTGGTTAACCTTTGACCTGCAGGTTCTTTCTCCAGGTCAAGGGATAGCTGTGCTAATGCTAATGCTAGGTGAGCAGGAGCGACTGGAGAGTAGAGTTGATTTCCTGAGGAGAGTCGGTCTGAGTCACTGTGTGTGAGAACAAGTGAACGCTGCCTTTTCCATTTACCTCGCCATCAATGTGAACAACACCTGTAACCATGGTAACCGCACAGGAAGATGGCCACAGCTTCAAAATGCTTTAGAGTACTAAAAATTAAAAATGCGTGAGGTGCTGTTTGAGTTTGACAAAAGCTCATTCACATTTTCATCACTGAATCAGGCGCTGGAGTTAACGCTGAGACTCAGTGTGAACATGAACTGGACCAGAGATCAAATACAACAACATCTCTGTCTGTGTCAAATGAACCAAACAAACAACATGAAATTACACTCAGGGTTTCATCAGGAAACGTATCTGTCACTGGTCTCGCTCTGGGTCGGTAAACCCCACCCGTCTGGCACCGGCAGTGAGTTAAAACGAAGCAGCCGACAGCGCTGTCAACACAGTTTAGTCTCTGTCTGTTTCCTCGGTTTGTTTTCCTCCGTCGTCTTCCTGAAGACATGCAGGTCCGTCTCCGGAGGAGTTCAAACCTCTGTGGTAGACTTCGTTTCCCAGCATTCCTCTCAGTAATTAACCCTCCGCCTGTGTGGGCCCTGACTGATCAGCTATAATATCCTAATCAATATTCTCTGTCGGTCCTCTGCAGCTCTGCTCCTCTCACACTCATAATCATAGTTAGAAAGTTTGGTCCACAGAGTTAAAAGTTCACTGTGTTTTCTCTGATACACAAGTTTAGTTGTAATGTTTGGTGTTTTCTTATTAACAGGTTTAAATGGTTTTAAAGTAAGAACATGCTGTTCAATCAGAGATTATTTATAGGTTTAATGTTAGTGTTAATGATACCGGAGCTGAAATTAGTAGTTAATTTAAAGTAAGCAGCAAGGTTTTTAAGAAATAATAAAAGGTTTTCCTTCCAGATTTTCACATGTTCAAATCTGCTGCTTCTCTTCAGAGTATTCAGAGAATAATCAGCAGACAATAGACTTAAGCTACAAACAGAAAACTGTAAAAACTGCGATCAGGTCCACCTGATTTTTTCAGGCCACCACAAGAAAGAAAGAAATTAATAAAAGTCAGTGAACGTGTGTTGTTTTTATGTGTAAACAGCATCTTCAGAGTCTGAATTACCACGTCCCTTTATAAAGTTAATAATTAATTTCAACAACAAGCAGTTATTCAGACTTATAGAAACAAAGCACCAGGGTTTTCACTCAGAAATAAGACTGAAAAACAAAAAGGAGAATGAGTTGTCTTTGTCTTCATCTGTAGGTTTTTGCATTTTAATGTAATTAGGGGGAAATCAGATTTATTTTGTCTTATTGAAGCTGTGATACCTGCAGAAAGACAGACATGTGAACAGGAAACACAAAGACAGCCTCAGACTGTTTAGGAAATTAAGCTGATTATCACAATATAAAAACAACAGTCCTCCCACAGATAATCATCATTAATCATAAAACAGAAAAAAATGCTCCAATGATTACAAAAGAAAAAAAAGTCCAGGACTTTTACTTTATGAAAAAAGTCAACTACGAGTCCCAGAGAGCATTTCTGCATGAAACATCCAATCAGAGTTTCAACAAAGTTAAAGTGTATTAATCCAAAGTGAAGGTGTCAGGGGGCTGGGGCGGGGGGGCAGAAGCTGATAAGAATATTAATTATTGAATTATTAATTTGAGGGAATGAATGAAGTAATTCGATGGTACAAAGAACCAAAGTAAAGGTAAAAAATAAAGAGTCCCAAATGAGGAATTCAGGGAATGATTTGTAATTTCAGAGCACAAATGACTCATTTGAAGGAACGGTTATTAAAAATTTCCCCTGTGACAAACTGAAAAGGCCGATGTGACCGTTTACTTATCCCGGTTCTTCACCGTGTGAGTCTGAGTGTGTGGACGCCTGAACGTTAACCTGCTGATTACTGATGTTACTGACGTTTGTTTTCCACTACAGCAGCGTAGAGAAGTGACCTGTAGCGGCTCCAGATTTATGAACCATTTCCTGGTTCAGGTTCAGGGGAGGCGTCCACACTGCTCCAGAGTTTTCCAGGCCCTGAAATTAAGACTTTTGGGAATTCCTCGTTTTAGTTTGAAAACTCCGGGTTGTGTTTTAGACTGGACGGCAGAAAGAGAGCTTTTGGAAACATCTGATTCCCTTGTGCCACAACACGCCAAATAAGGAAATAAATAAATGCATTAATATATAAATAAATAAACAGAGCTTGACATATTTTACAAGCACTTAAACAAAAGGTGCAAATGATTTGCATATCTTATGTGTGAATAAGATATGGAAATATGTCAGGGAGTTACATGGGGTTTTAAATTTAAATGTACGTCAACCAGTTTCTTCAGAGATTAGGAGAACAAAGAAGAGATGATGTCCTGTATGTCTTAGATTATATGATGATCTGAATGGTAAGAAGGATAACTGAAGGAAACACTTCTCATTTCCTCTAGATTTAGGTGCTAACTCACTCAGGAGAAACTCAACACAGCCACAAAACATTTAGATTTTTACAGTAACTTGACACAATGAAGAAATGTTGATTCTGACAAAATATCCAAACCAAGAAGAAAACATCCACCTGTAGTGACTCCAACATTATGTGTTTTCCTGTTGCAGATTAGTTTTGTATATAAAGGTAGTTTTTTAAAATTTGCAAAAACATTACTTTAAGAAAAATACAGTCAAAATGTTATTCATGGAGATTTGAAATAAGAAGCTGTATTTCTGAAACATTTCTTGTGGCAGGAATGTTTCTAAAGCTCCATGAGCGGAGCGCTGGAGTGGAAAACAAAATCACCTTTGTCTCTCAAACTGTATCTACAGTATGTACTGTGTGTCCTCCGTTTGTACCCTGGGATATATTTACAGTTTCCGCAACAAAAGTGAAACACATTTATCTGAGTGAAGTAGAGAAAAGAAGAAATAAAGTTTCAAATAAAGGCAGCAGAGCGACGCCTGTGAACATGAGCTGCTGCTGTTTGATATAAATGTAAACAAGCCAGATGGAAAATGTTACCACAGAAACAATGACCCAAAAAATCCAAACTAGCCCTCTAATGTAGAAAACCCCAAAAACAAAAACACCATGTGAGAGGAAGCCAGGCCGGTGAACTCCACCACCGCTGCCTCTGCTGCTGTAGGATGAACTATTTTCATCAGGAATGTGGTGGTGAATAAAGGGTGTGTGAATCCTGGCACACGCTGCAGCTACGCTCGTCAACCCTCCCACTTCTGTGATGTTAACGTCTCTGTAATTAACCAAAACTACAAACTGCTATTTACAGAGACCTTGATTAGCCAGGCAGCAGCACAGCTACAGTAAATATTGCTCAGAAATGTCAAGAGAAAAGGAAAAAATTCATCATCTTACAGGCTGCTATTAATGTTTCTAACAGCCGCAGAGATCAGGAAATAATACACAGCTAGTTAGGAAGCAGTGTCACAGTGTAGGCTAATGCAGACGTGGCTAACGCCAGCTAACGCTAGCCCAGAGGCTGGAGCTGCTCGTTAGCAACAGGCTGTTTGTGAGCATATGGACTCACAGATGTATTTATGGAAACATGATGGGTACGAGGCAGATGTTGGACACAGTAATCAGTCAGTACAGTCTCTTCTTTGACGTGTTTTTAGAATAAATTCATCATTTTAAAAAACAGAACTACTAGTTTTTACCAAACTACATTACCCATGAGTCTTTGAACTGATTAATCAGTTAATAGCTGACCATACTGATCACTGATTAATTGTTGAATAAATATATGAATATTTCCTATTTCCTGATAATAAACTGTTGGTCAGAAAACACGAGATGTCTGAACATGGACCGGATTCTGACAATTTAATCACTGAACAGTCAATTCATTATTAAAGAAAGGAAGGGTCAGTGTTAAGAGTCTCACCTGAAGGTTTCAGAGGGGAAACAACAAACTAAAACATTTAAGGTGTTAAAGGAGATTTGACACAAAGAGCAGCTGATGTTCTGCTTCAGTAGAATATAGATATTAAACTAATGTGATGAATTCAGATCATATTCAGTAAACCTGAGGCGTTAAACATTAATGTAACCAGTTCCATTCAAAGTCTGTACTTTTACTTTGGTTACTTTGTTCACAACTCTTCACACTCTGTCCCTTCATGGTTTCCCCCTGTACAGCAATACTACAGTAATACTACAGTAATACTACAGTACTTTAACTGGAAGACTGAAGAGTATTTTTATACTAGATTACTTTTCCTTAGAGGAGCAAAACACAGACAAGTCTGTGACCTGATATCAGTGGTGTAAGAGCACAGGTTGTTCTGGTGGAAAGTAACTAACTACTTTTACTCAAGTACTGTACTTTAGTACAGATTTAAGGTACTTGTACTTCAGTATTACCATTTTCTGCTACTGTCTGTTACTATAATCCTCTGATATGATACAGAACAACAGATTAATTAATCAATTATTGCATAATAAGTACTTTTACTTTTGGTACTTTGGGTATATTTTGATGCTGCGACTTTTAGACTTGTAATCGAGTATTTCTGCACAGTGGGAGTATCTGAGTACTTCTCCCTGTGCAGTAAATCACAGTGTCAGTGCAGCTCCCAGTGTTTCTGTACAACAGGTGATTTCAGTCATAAACATCAGATTATAATCTGAGAGCTGCAGGACGAGACGTCTGCTTTTAAATCATTTTACCTCCTGAACTTTGAACTCTCTGAAGCCACAACTTGTTTTTAATGTTTTCTAAAAACCAAGTTTGATTGTTATTTTTTTCTTGTTCCATCGTTTCTTTATATTTACACTCATCACTTATGAAAACAGGCTGAAATGTTCAGAGAGCACCGGCTTTATTTCCACTTCATCTGTGCAGGACTCAGTGAAAAGCAGTAAACACTTGACAGGATGGAGATTTTATTAACGGTAAAGGTGAATTTTTAAAGATGGTCTTTTTATTTCTCTCTGAATGATGCATTTCGATTGGCCCACTGAGCAGATGCACTGAAACTGAAGCAGCCATATGCAAAACCAGAATCCATATGTGTTGTGTGTGGTATCAGAGCTTTGGATAACAGCCTCCATCCACCTCATGCTGCGTTCTCTTGCAGTAATAACAGCCACAACGTCCAATAAATACCACGGTATTCTCCACTACAGACTCCATTTTGTTCTGTTTCCCCTGCTGCCTCTGCTCCACAGTGGCGGGGAAAGCCCGTGCTCCAAGCTGAGCTCGAGCTCTGCCTCGCTCACGTGCCGACTGTCGCCTGTAGGTGGCGCTCAGAGCGCGAGAGACGGCAGCTTCCAGCCTCTCTGAGGCAGGACGGAGCCGCGCGAGGAAGGGAGGGAGAGAGAGAGAGACATAGGGAGATAATGAAAGAGAGGTAGAGAGGTGACAGAAAAACAGAAAGAAGCATTTATTTACTGTGTCCGGCTGGAACAGGCTCTGACTGTTTGAATGTGAAGACAAACATCAGGTTAAAGAGCGTTTCCATCCCCGGAACCGCAGCTTCACTCATGAGCTGTTGAATTTTAGGAGGTGCTGGAGGCTCGAACCTGTGGCTCCGACCTGCCGGTGCCGCATTCACACACAGTTTAAACGGTAATAAAGAAGAAGAGAGACGCGCTCCGGCCCCGGGTGTTCTCTAATAGTAACAGAGGAGAAGTCACATCTTTGTAAAGAGAAAAAAAATGAGAGAAAATGTTGGGAAATCCGCTGAGAGTTAGTTGTTGGGGTGGATGCTCGCTCCGCCTCCACGGTATAGTGTATAGAGAGTGTATGGGGAGGGTGGGGGGGAGGGAGGAGGAGGGGGGAGCTTGGTAGAGACCGAGAGAGAGAGAGAGAGAGAGAGAGAGAGAGAGAAGCGCGAGCGCAGTCGTTTGGATTCACTCCACTTTCTCATCACACACAGTGCAGCCGCGCTGGACCGGGAGGCGGACAGAGTTTGTGGCGGCAGAGCGGTTACCGCGCGTCGGGGTGGAAACTAACCGGACGACCGCTGTTGGCAACTCCCGGACCTGGTGTTTCTTGCTTGGGTGACTTTTAACCGTTTTCCCCCGTTTTTTTTTCTCTCCCTCCACCCGCCCCCGGTGCTCCGTCCGCTTGCACCACTATCACATCCACATCCACCTCCACCCCACTACCTCCCCAAGCGTGCCATCAGCGGAGGATGCTGCTGCTGCTGCTGCTTCTGCCGCTGTCGGTACAGACTGCCCGGTGGTAACGCTCGCCCCCTTCACGGAGTAGCAGGGAGTGAGTGACCCTCCCTCTGTTCGGACGGGTCTTCCCCCGGCTGCCGGGCTCCAGCTCCAGCCGTTACACCGGAGAGAGAGAAGAGGACCGGCGGGTCGACGCGCAGCGCTGGTCACGACAGAAAAAGTGGACAGAAATTTTGAGAGGGATTGGAGGAATAATTACCCAGCCTGTCCGACTGGATTGTTTGATTTGTTTCCAGGTGTTTTTCGCCGTTGTGGATTGTTAATTTCGGGGTTTTTTCCCGGAGGTCTGGAGCGGCTCCGTCTGGGTACCGAGGAGGAGCGGAGCCTGTAGCCGGGGCTGGAGCGCTCAGAGCTGGGGAACCGCGCGGCTCTCACCCGGTCCAGGTAGGAACTCTTCACAGAACCGGTCCGCACAGAATCTCATTCCCTAGATCTCTACATGACAACATTTCTGTTTAATGCTTCAGATGTTTTCACCTAAATCCTCCGGTGAGCGTGCTGCTCTGCAGGAGACGCTTTACGCACGAGGATACAGAGAGTATATTCACTTTATCTTCCATTTCTCCTGGATGAGCACTTGTGCCTTAATTAAAAAACACATACTCGATGGAGGATAAATCTGTGAAGGCAGTCAGGCGTTTGGAACGATCGAGTAGCTGTTTTTAAAACACTTGTTGGTCAAATAAACCAATTTAAAGCGATTGAATGATCATATTCAGCGTCTAATCTCCTCTGATGGGTATTTTACCTATATTACACCACAGTGCTATTGATCCGTATCGATCCCTCCGTCCTCACCATTACCCCCATGTCTGTCAGTAATAAAATACAGCTTCCTGTGGGTCACTCCGGGTTTCCTAACCTCTCTGAAACTGAAAAATCACTACAGTAATCCTGTGTAATGCGTTTGAGGAGGAGAGCGCAGTCGGCTGTGTGCACGGTTCCCTATAGTGCATATAGGAGCATCACCACAGTGGGGTTTCATTATGGCTCCATCCGAGGCTTTAAGAGTTCTGCAGGGACTCTCGGTCTGTAGAGAAGAATATAAAATGGCAGTAAAAAAGCTCGTCATTATAATCAGAGGTTTGTCTTCCCACTGTAATATTAGAGCTAATCTGCCTTCAGGGACTCCTGGGGCTGCTTAAAGCAACGATACAACAGTCCATTCATCTGAGGCTGCTCATAAACCAGTCATACAGGCGAGGGAGCGTATCTCTCTCCATATCTGGTTCTCTGTACACCCTCCCTGCACCTGAGGCCTCCTGGGCACCTGTAGCAGCAAATTTAACACCCTCTCCCTCCATGTTTACCCCCCACCACCCCCTGAGGTGGGAGCAGGATTTTTGCTGTATGTGCTGTTAACATGAGCAGGAGTCCAAATAAAGGCGTCTGAGTTTCAGTGTAAACTGTGAAGCTGGACGAGGGGAGCAGGTGATGATGAATAACCACCGCAGCCGAGCGAGCAGGCGTGTGTCACCAGCAGGGAATCCAGTCCGTCCGGTCCCTCCGGTCTCCGGCTTTACAGCCCTCCTTCCTCCTTCTGCTGTGGTGGAGGGTGAGAGAGAGGGTGGGCGTTCGACCTGCTCTACATGATAGAGAGAGAGGGAGAGGGAGAGGGAGGGGGAGTCGGGTATTTACATGCAAACTGCATCTGCCTTCCCCTGACAGAGAGCGGGCTGTAGTAGTAAACGCCGCTGCAGTGGTCATTTCTAAACGCTGCGTGAACGTTCTGGTGGCGTCTCATTAATGGGAGACAGGTGTGTCTCTGTTCCTACGCTTGACCTTTGACCCCCATTCCTTACTACCCATGTCGCCCCGCTCTTATCATTTCTTGCGAAACACTTTGATGACTCTGACGTTTCTCTGAAACCTGAGACCTCGCCACAGTCGCACTCGGCCTCGGCAGAGACGTCGCGGGGCTCAGCTGAGCGGTGCTGTGTATTTCCTGGAGTAACAGCAGTGTCCGCTGCTGTGGCGTTGGTGTTTCTGGTGAAAATGCAAATGTGAAGCAGGCGTTTTGGTTTAAGGAATAGATGTAGCCTTGTTACTTGTGGCTTTAAGTTGCAGTTCAACATCTTTGCTTTGTGTTATTGTCAGAAAAATGTTCTCCAAACATAAGCAGCTCATTAAAGCCTCTAAGGTTCAGGCTGTGGTTTCGGGTCAAACTGGAGGTTTCCCCCTGTGCATTAGATCAGACCTGTGTTCTGATTTCTGCCACTGTAAACATATATTCAGATTTACTGTGCAGCAGCAGTGGCTGAGCTGGAGATATTCTCTCAGAGGTTTGTGGCCGGTGTGGACGGCGAGGCCCCGCTGTCACCGGAGCCGCAGTGGCGAGGGGCGAGGTCTGAGGTTTGATACCAGGCTTTGGTATTCCTTTCCGCCTCCTCTAATTTGGAGGTGCATCCATCCAATTTTTTCCAGATAAAACAACAACAAACGTCACGGTCATCCACGGCTCTGCGGGAGGGTGAGGGGGCGGGAGGTGGAGGATTAGTCAGCGGAGAGAGGAAGAAGATGAAATGAGGAGGAAAAAAAGACGAGGAGGAGGAGGAGGAGGAGGAGGAGGAGGGGAGGTCGACGAGAGTCCGTTCTGCACATTTCTGCGTAAAAATTGGAGATCTGAGCGAGCCGTGTTGTTAATGCCCGTCATTAAAATGGGAGCTGGGAGAGTGGAAATGGGTTTGGTGTGTGAAATGGAAGCACACACACACACACATTCACATTCCTGCTCTGCGGAAAAAGAGGTGGCCACGCTTCCGATTTAAGACTTTTCACGGCAGGTTTCCCCCAGTTTTTTTCCTTCTTTCTTTCAGGTTCAGGTTTGACAACGAGCGAGAGCGAACCTAAAACTCAGTGATGCACAGAAGCAACAGTTATATTCTGTCACCTTTCTCCCAAACGACAGAGCTGATTAGCTCAAGTGTTAAGATCTCGTTTCACGTCTTTTTGTGGGAAGTGACAGTCACGTCTTTGGAATCTCAGGAGAATTTGTGGACGGACAATTCAGTGTCTTGAATTGTGGTCGCTCGTGTTGCTTCATTTTCCTGATTTGTGGAGGTCTGGGGAGGTGAAAACATCCAGACCTTTATGATTAAAAAGCCCAAACATCCATTATTTCTGTGTTATGGAGGTATTCAGATTTAGCTGCGCAGAATATAAAGACAGAGACAGTAGATGCACGTTTAATATCTTCAACCTCCATTTTAGGATGAAGAGTGCGGAGGTGACGGCTCCATTTAGCTCTTTTTTTATTTTCTGTTTTTTCCAAAGAACCAGAGGTCAGTTATGTCCACCCCCCCATCATGAAACCCATAAATGGTCATATCAGTGTAACAGCACTGACTGTGGAGCACACTGTGGGAAACATGCTCCACTCTTTAATAAGGCAGGGAGTCACAGGGGAACGCAGGGCACGATACAGTCACAGCTCATCGCCTGGGATGTTGTGTACGAGTGGAAATTTTGACCCGATGCTGACGCTAAAAAAAGATTTAACTAAACCAGACGCTGGATTTCTTTAATGCAAGATACATGTGTTGATTTTAGTTGTAAATGAAACAGAAACATGCAGAGGATTCATTGTGCAGTTGGTGTGGAAGACACGTAGCCACCACCGAACATTAAATCGACCGTTCACCTGAGGCTCCTGTCGTCGTTTTGGTAGCTTAGATTAAAAACAATGAAAGGGTGGAGGGGTCAGCAGAATCATTAGAAACTGTCCTGAGGGGAATCATAAACATCCACAGCTCGTGTCATCTGAACGTGTCTGTCCGTGGTGGGGACAGATGGACAGACGTCGTCGTTTCCTGCTGTAAATGGGGCTGTATTGATTTTTTGATTTTTCTTGTGTGCGTCAGAATCGGGTTAAAATCAGGTCCATGGTTTGAAACTCGCTCCCACTCTGAGCAGCAGGTGTCATTTCACTCCGTCAGCTCTGTGTGTTTCCAGTGTTTGGTGCATGAACAGCTGGAGGAGCGTCCGAGCTGTTCGTACCGAGCTGTATGTAATTCATACATTTATTAATTTCACTTTTTGTTTTGATTCATGACGACAGAATCGTGACAAACACCGAAGATGTTCTGTTTAAAGTGAAGAGCAACATGTTTGCTTTATAAATGAAATGATTAATTATCAGCACAGTTATTGATTGGTCTTTTTACAGTTTCAGCCCTGATCTGTCAAACTGTTGAGTTTCTTTGAGTCTCAGACTGAAGCTCGGCTGTGACTAACGACTGATTCAATGATTGATCAGTCAATCGTTTGTCTGGGAAATGGTGGAAAACCTAAATTACAAATTCCCATTTCGACATCCGTGCATTGTTTTAATGCGACCAACGGTCCAAAACCAAGAGATATTCAATAATTATAACGATTCAATGATTCCAATCAATTTTAAAAATTGATAATCGGTTGATGGATGAATTGTTAAAGCTCTTTGTGTAGTATTAGTAGCTGAAGTTGTGTCATGTGTGTTTAATATCTTAACATCTGATTGATACAGTGATCTGATGTTCGTTTATTGCCGATTGATCGGTTGATATCAGTTTGTGAAATCATTCAAATTTGGTGCGAATCCAGGAATTTTGCAACATTCCGGTTTTGGTGAAGGTTTTGGCTCTGAGAGCCGCCGTAGTTAACACTGATTTAATCCAAGTTTTCTTCCTTTTATATGTTTATTTTTCAGCTAAATTTTCTCACCAAAAATATTTTGTGTTTTATTGTAAAAATATCGAATAGCAGCCGTTTTATTTTCCGATTTTCTTTCTTTAAATGTTGATGGTTGTGTTTGCTCTGATCTGTCTCTAATCGCATGTTGGAGACTGAAACATGAACAGTTTGTGTTTTGTATCTTCATGTTAGCGGTGGTTTTCCACGCTGTTAGACTCGGTCAGGTCGTCCGTGCAGCTGTGGTCTGTTTCCATTTTGTCCTCGTGCTCTTGCCGTAGTCTGACGTGTGGAATAAATATGTTGCTGTGGATTTGAAAGAGCGTTCAGATGATGCCTGATCTTTACTTTATTCCAGCCTGCTGTTCATCTGCCATCCACTCCCATAATCCCCTTTTACTGCTGCCGCTGCCAGAGGATCAGTGTGTGTGTGTGTGTGTGTGTGTGTGGATCAGAGGTTAGACAGACATCCTGTCAGTAGAAGGTCACACGTTTTGATCCCCGACCAGTCAGATTTCCTGCCACTGTGCCTCTGAGCAAGGCAGAGCAACAGGAAGGAGACAACAACACCGTGACCGAAACCAGTCACCAAACCATAAAAACCAGTGAGTCAGCGCGAGTTAATCTGCAGCTTCCTGTCTGACAGTAACAGCAGCCTGATCACCTTCACTGCTGCACACACACACACACACAGTATGTACACAATGTGTCATTCACAATCCATGACACATGACCCAACACCTGCACCTGTGTGGAGGCGCACAGGTGTGTCAGGAGGTATGAAAACTATTATGACTGATGCAGTGTGAGTGTGAGCAGCACTGATTGTTACTCAGTGATGTTAGTACAAAATGACTTTATTAAATTCATTTAAATATTAATTCTTTTGTCTAGAAAATGAGAGAAAATGGTGAAAATGTTCTTCAGGTGTTTCGTCCAGTCTACAAACTAAAAGGTATTAAACTCTCATTTGTCGAGTCGATGATAAAGATGATTTTAATCAACGTGGTGTGGATTTTAGATGTTTTTAGTTCAGTGAAGTCGTACGTCTGTTTGGGTGTAAACAACTTAAACTTTTGTGTCTTTTGTGTAATGAAGGAAATAGTTTGTAGAAACCTGTGTTTATTCTTCTCAAAGTTAGATATGAAATAAAAAACCTGGATATCAATGATAATCTGTTGATGTTCTAGTAATACCACTGTAGAAGTGTTTGTGGAGTCCCATCGTCCTGAAACAAGATTTGTTTTATCTTAATGTGAACAACGTGGACAAAACAGAAGAAAACAAAGTTTCTTTATGAACGAGACGAGAAGCTGAAGTTTCAGAGTCTCAGGCGCTCGAATCAAAACGGTTCCAGTGATGTGATTTGATTCAGGTCGTCACTACTCTGTCCACAAGTTGAGACTTGTTATAGCTTTAAAATGCATCCCTGTTGCTATGGTTACGCCCGGCGTCCACGGTACTCCGGAGTCTTTGAGCGTCTAAAATGGAGACTTTCTGGTCCCGGTTTAGTTTAAAAACTCCAGGGGTTCAGTTTTAGTCTGGATCTTCTGGTTCTTCTCGGTCAACGTGTTCTTCCCCTGATTCGCTCCTTCATCTGTCATTTTTCATGAGAAGACGTGAGAGCACACACACACACACACACACACACACACACACACACACACACACAGGTGGTGTCAGGAGGCAGAAAGACTCTGGCAACAGTCGACTGCTGCATCTGAATAGGGAGGATGTGTGTGTGTTTGTGTGTGTGCTAATCTGCCTCAAACAATGGTAGTGAATAGAGTAATCCTCTTTGTGCTACAGGGCGGAGGTGGGGGGGGGACCCCACACACACACACACACACACACACACACTGGACTGTCCAGAGAACTCACCTCAACCATGAACATCCTGTCCATCTGAGATCTGAAAACATCAAAGCATCTTTTGATTTTCTCTGTGTGTGTGTGTGTGTGTGTGTGTGTGATATTTAATTCAGGCCAGCTCTGGTATGTGTGCCAACACACAGTTCTGGACATTCAGGTTATTGTAGTTTATATAGGGAACCTGGGTGTGTGTGTGCAGGTGTGTGCGGGACAGAAACTTTGAGAACTGGTTTCCAGTCTGGAAACTGGCCACCGGCTGCTGCGCTGCCAGATTTCTCTCATAGCTTAATGTTTTCTAATTGGTCTGATAATGTTCCTGTGTGGTTACAGAACACATCAGTGGAATTAAACATGATACCAGGGATTGTTCAACCCTTTATGTAACACAGACGCTGACTTGTGTTTGGTTTCTGTCGCAACAGAAACAGCTTCAGTGGAAATGAGCTTCAGTAATTAGTTCAAATAAAGAGCAGCAGACTGATGTTGAAGCTGACTTTACCTCACACTGTTCAGCTCCTTCAGCTTTATTCTTTAACGTCAGGCTGTTTCAGCTCTGATAGGAAAGTGAAGAAAATCCATCTCAGTTTCCTGATTTCTTCTCTGGTAACTACAGCTGCTGCAGTTTGAGGAGAGCGATTAATTCGCACGTCAGTTTATTTTTCGAGCTGTTGTTTCTGTGATGGGTTTCCTGCGTGGTGAAAAGGCGATGACGTCGATCCACGAATGAAGTTTAGTTGGTCTCTGACTCCTCAAATGCGGCGGTCGTGTTTCCACCAGGACCTCAAACTGTCCTGCAAACGCCCAAAAAAATATGTCCCCAACCGGCCGCGGTGCAGCTTCAGCTTCATCTGTGAAAAGGCCTCAAGTCAGGACAGAGAGGATGTTGGTGAATCAGCAGCTGGATGGATCTGCCTCACATCAGTAGGAACCTGTCCTATAGAGAATCAGACAGCCGGGCAGTTTGATTCGATGGGACGGGGGAGGAGGGGCTGTTCATTGGTTGGATCTTTTTTTTTTTGGGGTGATGCGTGGGGTTAAAGCAGCAGATGCACAGTTCAGCCAGAAGTTCAGCAGCTCAGGTCCTGGGATCTTTAAAGTTTAATCAGCTCAGTAGAAACAATCTGAAGGTCAGTCGTCCACTTTATATTATTTCTCCTGTGGCAGGGTCGTGTGCTGTTTTATTGCTGCTGTGTGTGTGTGTGTGTGTGTGTGTGGCAGAGGTTTGATCGATTTGATGATTTGTTTTCTAATAATATTTGATTTACAGGATTAATGTGCAGCGTTTTATCAGGTATTTATTTAATTAGCAGGATGAACTGTGAGCAGCTTTCTGCTTCTTTTTCTCTAAACAAAGTTACAAACAAATGTGACAGATTTCATTTATTTCTGTCAAATAAATTGGTTTCATAGGATCAAGGTGTAATTCAGTCATTTAGAGCAGTGAAGTTAAAAGTGTTTAATCATGGTTTGTTGTGCGAATGTCCTCGTTTGATGTGTATCATCAGAATTAGAGGTTTAATCAGCTTCATTGATCCTGATCAGTCTCAGCTCAGGGAAGTGTTTGTATTATGGATCAGAATTTCTACTTATGTTCCAGCTCAGCCTATAAGCCAAGTACGTGATTGATAAGAGCAGGCAGTGAGTTCAATAAGTGATTGATTTTAAAGGTAAAGTCGCTGCTTCCATCCTCTGCTCTGGATCCAAATCTGAATATTTGCTGGTTTTCTTTCTTGTACCTTTGAGTTTTGTCAGACTTGTTGATTGGTTGTTGTAACTCGAGTTGATTTTAAGTGTTTTTACGTAAAGTTTTTTCCTTATTGAAGAACTCAGATAAAGTGTGACACAAACCTCTGCTGTGTTTACAGGCGTGTTCAGGGGCAGCTGTAACTCTGTAGCTCGTCCACCTAATGTAAAGTAATGTCGTTCAGTCGTTAAGTTGTGTGATGCAGATGGGGCATTAACATGGAGACACACACACACTCAGTGGGTGGTAACAGGAGCATTGAGCTGCTTTGTGATGTACAGACGAGTCCTGTTGTCCGGACACGCCCTCCACCTCTTCTATTGTGAGTCAGACACAACAACTGTGAGCGGGAGTCGAGCGGTCGCTGCCGCCTCATCACACATGGAAATGTTACTGTACTTAACCAACCCCCACACACACATATACACACACACAGGCCTCTCTGCACACAAACACACACACACACACAGAGGCTGGTCGGTGAGAACGTTTCAGACTGTGGGAAAAAGGACGAGCTGGACGATCTCTGGTTCACCCGGCACCGTCCCTGAGGAGGCCACACACACACACACACACACACAGCTACACAAAAGCACACACTTCCACAGCACACACTACATGTGAACAAACATATCAACGTGTGTTCGTGCACAAACAGGAATTCACTGCACTTTGATTTTTCTGCTTCAGCTCTCTTGACGTTTGACCCTGAGATAAATTTAGATCCTGAATCTCTCACGACCCAGGAGCTGTTTTTTTTTTTAAAGCTGCGACTCCATATGTTACAACTTTATTTTGAAATCTGGAGATGATCCCAAACTTTCTAAAGACACCAGATCTGTTAAATAAACTCCTCAAGGTGAGGAACAAGCTCTAAATCTGTATTAAAACCCAGGATTAAGATATCCCTGTTTGAATCTGACTGTGTTTAGTTTGAATCTTCGAGCCTCCTTCTCTCTCCCTCGTGATGTGTTTCCTGATTTATTTTTTCACCTGCTGGCAAAACATGAGGTCACTGTTAAACAAACTGTGCCTTCAGGGCGGAGCAGAGGAGCCAGTTTACATGTAAATACACAAGAGAACAAACGTGTGGAACTGAACTGAGATCAGCCTGACTGTGGTTCTGTGTGTGACTGGTTGGTGTAGTTTTGTGCAGACAGACTGTTGTGTTGTGTCGGCGTTGAATCAGACTGGACGTCGGCCAGCGTGCAGTGTTGTCTCAGCTCCGTTTCCACGGTGACGTGTGGAATGCCTCGGGGGGGCGGGGGGGTCAGAGGTCAGAGGTCGGCGGTGGTTTGGGGTATTTAGCAGCTCTGGAGGAAAATGTGAGAAAAGAAACACACACATACTGTATCTGTACACACACACACGCACACACACCACAGGGGTAATTAGGTGTGTGTGTGTGTGTGTGTGTCACAGCAGGGAGTCGACACTTGAGACGAACAACAGCTACAACAATGGCAAACATTTGCTGCTTTTAGCCTCCGTTGTTCAGGTTCTCATCGTAAACCGGATCAGTTTCAGACTGTGGGTGTTGGTCAGACCTGGTCCTGGTCTGTGATCAACAGTCATTGATTAATTGATCAGATATCAGAGATCAGTTTTGGTCATTTGAATGTTCTTCCTCCCAGTGTTCCAGTTAAAAGTTTAGAAAGAGCGAGGGTGGTCAAAGACGCACCACAGAAATATAGAAATATAATCAATATAATATAGAAACTGGCAGTTGTCATTATCAGTTAATCTGCTGATTATTTTTTGATGAATAAATTAAATCTTTTGTCTATAAAACATCAGAGAAAAGCAAAAAAATCTGTGAATGTCTCAACTAACTCTGTGCACAGTCGTAGAAGACTCATGAACAAACTGTAGTGTTCGTATTTACCATGAAGTTTTCTAACAGACATGTTCTTTTGTTCACTGTTACTGCGAACTCACACTCAGGAAAAATCTTCACGGATCAAGGTTCAGTTTATTCCTTAATAAAGTGACAGAGCTCCAGTGCTGATTACAGCACAGGAGTTATTAATTTAGAAGAGACAGTTACACATTAATCAACATTAACAACACCAGTGTAAAAGTTTCAGCTCAGTTACTTTTAAAAACAAAACTAAAACAAATGATTGTATTTTCTGCAGGATAAAGTTAAAAGTGTAAAAACATGAATGACATTAATCAGCTGATAAATTTAAACCTCAACAATTCAATAATATTAAGATCCACTGAACTGAATTGTACGTAGTTTTTGTCATGCACATGAACTCTGATTCTGTGAAGGTAAAAAATGAGAAATACAGTTTAATCTGAATTCATCTGAAACTCACTGACCCTCAGTTCTTCTCTGTGTCCTTGTGTTTTGTTATTAATTCTTCTCTCAGACTGTTTCAGCCAAGTTTAGACTCTTTTTCTTCAGGTACAGCTGCTTCTGTTCACCGAGAACATTTAATGTTTGTTCAATGAAAGAGTTTGTAGAGAAGCACAGACACAGTGAGAACTCTGCTGCAGCCTGTTATCACCGTGACGCTCTGATGTGTAACACTTTTATTTTCTGTGCACAGACGAACAGAGGAGGTGTTGTGGTGTGTGAGGGGTCAGTTGGCGTTCAAATAACTTTATTAACACGGCTTTATGTTTTCTTTGTGGACGACAGAAGCTGCAGGGAGAGTTCAGATCGCTGATTCACTTCATGTCACCGGATGAATGTGCACAAGGCTCGACTTCTCTTTCTCGCTCTGTAAGAGACTTAACGGGCTCAGAAAATACAAGCCCCCCCCTCCCCCCAAACACACACACAAACACACACACACACACACACACACACACACACACACACACACAGTCTGAGGATGAGGAGGAGGAAAGCGTCAGGACTTCTTGCTTCCTGCTCAGCATGCTGGTCCATGTTGTGTGTGTGTGTGTGTGTGTTCCTCTCCAAATCAAGGACGTGAGGAGAAAAAAAAACACTTTTTTTCTTCAGATTAACCTCAGCGACCTGCAGCCGAGAAACTCGGCAGAGAGAAGAAAGTGAGGGAAAGGTGGAGAGGAAGAAAGAGTTGGTATCTAGAGGAGTCTGGCTCAAACGTAGCACGGCAGTGAAACAGCAGACATCAGGTGAAGAGTCAGTTTGTCAGTGAAAACATCTGAACAGCTCAGTGGGAAGAACAGTTTTCTTCAGGGAGTCTGCGAGGAGTCGTCTGAAATCAGAAAAGTTCTTACGTCAAAGTTTTAACTGGTAAAATATGTTGAACCATTTAAATAGGAGTGGATGTCAGGATGTTCACGATCGTCCCAAACATCATCACATGATCAGTTTTATGTCTTAAATTCTGACAAAGCAGATGGATAACAAACGTCCTTATTTCTTCATTATCAATATTTAAAATCTGAGTTCATGATTCTTACAAACAGCCTCATGAGATAATAACAACGTCTGCAGGCCTTTAAGAATGATACTGTTTTCTGTTTAGTGTTTTAAATAAACTTGAGGATATCACTCTCAGTGAGCGTGCTATTCCTGTGGCAGGAAACCAAAGCAGCCACTTTAGCCTGATGAGTCAGTTGTGACCTGATTTACTCTGAAATAAGCTGTTAGGCCCCGACTGACCCCTACTCTGCTGTTTATGTATCTCATCACCCCTTAAAGTACACGAGGAAGAGCTGGATAAAGCAGACTCTGTTTTCTCTGCATTGTGATTCTGCAAACACGACTTTGGACGGGTTTCCACTAAACACGATCTTAGTTCTTTAAAGCAGACAACAGACGAGTCACATTCAAACAAGACAGATACAGTGAAGTAAATACTGCTGAATCCAGAATGCAATAAAGTTTTTCTGCTGTGTGATCCTGAAGGTCAAAGATCACCTGTTGTTGTCAGATGTCTGTTGCTGTGTTTGTTCATATTTGGTTGTATATATGACACAGAACTTTGTCCTCAGCGGGTAATGACACGGAGCTGTTGTTTTCGTTGACTCGCTGCCTCCCGTCACTGTTTTTGCCCGGGTGTCGCCGGCAGCAGCGCTTGGTTTGTCTTCCTGTCAGAGCGGCCGACTGGCAGCAGGAGGGAGTCATCACTCTGTGCTGCTCGGCTGCTCTCTGCACACTGCAGCCGGCGACCAGACCGAGCCCCAAAACCTTGTCACCTTCGGGTCCCTCAGATCTGTTTGGGACACATTTACTGGTCCAAGGAGACAAGTTTCACAATCTATCTCTGAAAGACTGCGGGATAAATCTGGCAGAGCAGCAGCTCTGTGGATCCTGGGTCAACCCTCTGTTTTCTGGTGTTTCGGTGTTTGGAGGAGCAGTGACGGCTGGCCTCACTGACCTGTCTTCTCCATCTCTTTCAGAGCGGTGCTGTCGGGTGGAGACATGGCGGCGCTGAGGTGGGAGGTTCTGTTGTTGGTGGTTGTCCTGCTGGTCTCCTGTAACGCCGCGCCCACCGACATCCTGTATCGCGTTCCTGAGGAGCAGCCGCCCAACACGCTGATCGGGAGTCTGGCGGCCGACCAGGGCCTGCCCGACACCGGTCACCTCTACAAGCTGGAGGTGGGTTCCCCCATACCTGAGGGTGGACGGCAAGACCGGCGACATCTACACCACCGAGATCCCCATCGACCGCGAGACGCTGAGGGACTGCCGCAATCTGTTTGAGGGCGACAGATGTTTCCTGGAGTTTGAGGTGTCGATCACCGACATGGTGAAGGGCATCGGCTCGGGGCCGCGGCTGATCGAAGGCCGCATCGAGGTGCTGGACATCAACGACAACACGCCGCAGTTCTCCTCACCCATCCTCACCCTCTCCATCCCCGAGAACACGCACATCGGCGCCCTCTTCTCCATCCCCATGGCCACCGACCGGGACTCCGGCACCAACGGCGTGGCAGAGTACTCGCTGAGCACAGGGCCCGACGCCGACCAGCTCTTCAGCCTGCAGGTCGCCGTGGACACGGACGAGAAGCTGCCGCAGCTGGTCGTCATGGGCAACCTGGACCGCGAGAAGAAGGACTCGTACGACCTGAACATCCGGGTGGTGGACGGCGGGAAGCCGGCGAGGGCGAGCAGCGCCCTGCTGCGGGTCACCGTCACAGACCAGAACGACAACGCCCCAAAGTTTGAGAGGAGTCACTACGAGGCCGAGCTGCCGGAGAACAGCCCGCTGGGACACTCAGTACTGCAGGTCAGTACACACACACACACAGCAGACCTGAAGCAACTAGTCAATTAATTGATTAGTCAATTGACAGAAAATCAATCGGCAACTATTGAGTTACTTTTGAGAAGTCAGTGGTTTCAGCCTCACAAAGGTAAATATTTGCTGGTTTTCTTGGCCACGATCAAAACAAAACGTCAACTGGATTATTTCAAATGTCTAATCCAATAATTATAATACTCAACAGCTTAATCAATAATGAAAATAATAACTGAAAAAGACTTTTAGTCTCAGAAACAGGACGTTTTCCATCATGACTCTCAGCTTGTCAGTAGTTTAACCATCTTCATTTTCATTCATTTTATCTGGACTAGTGACTGTAACTGTGACCTACTTCTTAATAAAGTGATTGGCAGGAAGTTAATCAATAACTAATGATGGTGTAAAAGTTATTGTGTAACACAGAAATTAGAAATTTGACCCGTACAGGAAACAGCAAACATCCAAACGTTTGATGACACTGGTAAGAATGATTCCAGCTGGAGGTTTTAATCCTTAAACCACTTTAAGGGGAATTTAAGGGGAAAACTGTAAATCAACAGGTTGCCGTGTTTCAGTTGTGGATTAAAGTTCACATCAGGATTCAGTCGACATCGAACAAATATTTGTCCTCAGTATCAAACCTGAGTAAATATTCCACGGAAACCTCTCTGAGTTTCGTTCAGGATGAATCTGTCCCTGTTGGTGTCTGAGCGGTGGATTCGGACTCTTGTCCGCCAAACGTTGCAGTGGAACCTTTGCCCCTGCTGCTGATGATAACACTGAGAGCTGCAGGACAACATGGCGCAGTGACTGCACATAATACGCTGCTCAATTATCCGTACAGACAGATGGTGCGGTGGAGGTGAAGCAGGGCGTGGGATCGCTGCTTGTAGTCAAATATTAACCACTGATTCAACTTCACCTTTGAGCTCTCTGCCCGGGAGGAGGAGGAGGGGGTGAGGCCACGTACCGCCGCCGCTGCCGTCAGCGGGCAGAGCAGAGCGGGAAGGTTTTCAGTTTGGTTGAACAGCATCACAACAAACCCACCCACCTCAGTGTATCATCCTCTCCACTTCCTCCCGCTCCCCTTCCCCGCCTGACTGCGGTGCGACCAGCCAGCCTTCCAGTGAGCCGTGCATGACTTAATCTGAGTCAGTCATGAGATTATCCACGGGGCTTATTGGTATTATTGCTCTGGATGTGGCTCATTGCATTTCAGAGAGCCGCAGAATTCATTTCACTTAACGTGCGTTTGAGGAGTGATGCTTTAGAGGCAGCGGGACATCTCTGACTGACGACCCTGACCTGCTTAAATCGTCCAATGGCGGCACGGACATGTATATCCCTGCCTTTTGACTCGCTCTTTAAAGGAGTACACCGACACGTTCGGCATATTTTAACTGATTTTTCTATTCTGAAACCAAGCCATCTGATTTTCCACCTACCAGGCAGCAACTGGTGTCAGTTTATTGCAGTAGAAGTCACATTTGAATGTCCCTAAAGACGAGGAAAGAAAAGTTAAAACATTTATATTAAGTTCATCCATGACCTTGGAAATAGTAGGTGGACAAAAAAATCTTAACTCACCGTCCACAAACTTTTGCTTATCTTGTTGTAAATTTTTAATTTGATAAAAAAAATCATTAGAGCTTTCAGCTGCTTCTCACAGTGACCTTCATCAGCAGATGGATGATGAGGAAGTTGATGAATCTGCTGTGGAAGACCTTGAGATGAGGGTAAAAAACCCTGGAAAAAGTTAAGTAGTTTTTCAATTTTAGTTTTAAGTTGAAAGCCCCACTAAAGTCGACTTTTCTTTAAGACATTTTACTCAAATATTTATGAATAAATCAGCCAACAAAAGTTGACGTTAACAAAAACTCTTTGTTTGTTTATCACAAACTCGGGACTGCTGGGGCATGGATTGATCAGATTTGATTGATTTGGATTCAGATATTCCTCTTGAACCTGATTTTTTTCTCTGCTTATTTGAAGAAAGAAGCAACCAGAGACAAAAACGCAGAAATCTCTTGTGAAATAACCAAACCAGCTTTAACTGTGTGTTCAGGACATCGCTCACAGTAACAAACTGACTGAGGGAAATAAAGGTTTTCACGGCCTTTAATTGACTAATAATGATGAGAGTTCTTTGACTGATGAATTAGATGATTGCAAAAATCGGTCACATTGTTCCTCCAGTGTTATTGTCCCTTTTCAGACGAAGGATCTCCTCAAATCTAGAGCTCATTAAAAAAACAAAGAACTGACAGAGATCTGACTGTCATTATCCCTAATGACTCATTTCCAAAAAAAGGCAATAAAACATTAAATATTTCTTTGACAATCAGATGATTAATCAACTAAAAAGAATCGGCCCAAAACGATTCCAAGAGTCCACACTATGGAAATTGTAATTATAATGTAACTGAGTCAACAATAAACCAGACAGGATGTTAACTGTGATGGATTATCTCTCTGTGAGCTGGTTTTCTTAGGAATGAACTGAAACCTCCGAGAAAGGAAAAGAGAGCAGGATAAAAAGCGATGGTTTAATTTGAAGAAGAGAAGAGAAATTAGAGGTTTACTGTGGGCTGAGACACAGAGAAAATCTGGTCTGCTCATTGGAGAGAACCAGTTGGTCTCGCTGGTTAACTGTTAACAGTGTTTATATTTGCTGTACGCCTGGACAGAGCGGCCTTGGACAGCAGCCAGCTCAGCTCTGGCTTCATCACAGCGGCACCGTGCTCCGGCAGCTCAACTGTTCAATACACAATTCTCAGAAACTGTCAATAATTCACCGCTGTTTGGTGATGTCTGCTGCTTAAAGCCACACCGGAGGAAAGGAAATCAATGGGCAGGGAGAAATTATAATTTCACTTTAATGCTTTCTTTAACCTTAACCTCTTTGACTTGGATCAGTGACTTCCACGGTCACCCCCGAGTGCCGGTGACGGTCTGTCACAGTCTGTGATCCTGAGCAGGCAGGAAACCAGATATTTATTATGTGGCAGTATGAAGTGAGTCTGTGGAAAAGGAAAGTCCCTCAGAGATTCTGTCGGCTGCATTAACCTTTTAAACCCCGATTTCCTCCTCAAATGTTCATTTCAATGCTTGTGTGAGATACTCTCCCGCACTGACTCTTTAACATAATCTAAGACCTCATGGTTTTTATGGACGCGCCATTCCTGAAAATGTTAGATGATACCAGCTTAACTCAGCATGTAGACTGGAATGAGGCTGCAGCTAATGATTAGTTTAAGAAAGGATGGACCTATTATTGATCCTCTGCAGGGGAAATAATTTTCACAATCATCGATTAATCATTTGATCAATAAAACATACATCCAGGAGGCCAAGGGAACGTCCTCATATGTCCAACCCACAACAAATATACCAAAACATAATGTATAGTAATGTAAGACCAAGAAAAGCCAGCAAGTATTTTCCGTGTTTTCCTGAATAATTATTGATGAAGTATTTGTTTATTAGTCCAATAGTTGCTGATTCATTTTCTGTCTATTGATTAATTGATGCAGATGTAGCCTGGAAATGTGAAGCTCATTTGTTAACATGTTATATCACTTTTCTTTAATCTGTAGAAAAACCTGAGTGCTTTGGTTTGTGGAAGTTTCTGCTCCTGGCCAGGAAACAGTCCTGTACATAACCCCTCGTAAAACCACAATTAATGAGATTAATTAATGAGATTTAGAGGTGCTGTTAGGCTCTTTTCTTACAGCCAGGCTAACTGTTTCCCCCGTTTCCAGTCTTTATGCTAAGCTAAGCTAACCATCTGCTGGTGGTAGCTATATATTTACCAACAGATATTAGAGTGGTATTGATCTTCTCATCTTAATCCTGGCAGGAAAGCACACAAGTGTATTTCCCAAAATGTCAAAGTATTCCTTTAAAAACTTTGGCATCACCACTCCACTTCATAATAGATTTCTGTGTCCTTGGCCCAAACATCATGAATTTTATTGTTTGTTTGAATAAGCTCGAATAATCTCACCCCCTCTGGCAGATTTTATTTCCTGTGTTTTTTTTAAGAATCCAATGTTTTTAGGATTTAAATTTTAGGAGATTATTTTGCTGAGTGCAAGCTTGGCTCAGATCCAGCTCTGCTTTAAAGGAATAAATGGCCTTAAAATTTAAAAACCCTAATTACATTACTGTAAGTCCCAGGTGAAGACTGTAGAAACGCTGAAACAGCAGCACCTGGGACATTTAAATCAGCTGTTCAACAACTAGTTCATTTGAAACTACACACCGACCTACATTTCCTCACAGCAGCTGAGGCATTGAATGAACGCAATTAAAAAGTATTAGATGTGTAGATAGAAAGGCATCCTAATGAGTACATCCTAAGTGACATTCTGCTGACTGCTAGTACCTCCTAATTGACTAATTACCTCCATTTACTTTGGGTTTGGGCGTACGAAGCCGGACCGTGGCCGATGTTGGTCTGTCCTGTCTGGCCTCATAATGGCCCCGAGGAGCCGGGCTTTTCTGATAATGAGAGGAACATTAACATTCACTCATCTGCCCATCAGACGCCAATGACCCGCTGCATGGCCGTTAGATGTTGTTGTGTGCACTCAGCTTTGATAGTCTTTTATGTTTCACACACAGCAGAAAAAAACTCCTCCCCTTCAGGAAAACACAAAGGGCTTTGTAGTGTTGCATTACTAATGGTCGTGGCTCTTTGTATGTCAAAGAATCTAAATAGTCAATAAAATTTAACTGAGGTTATAATGGAAACACGCAGCGAAACATCAGTTTTGTCTATGAATTGACATAAATTAGTGGAAAAGGACTCAAATTTGAATATTTATGGTGTTTGACACATAACAGCATGTTAGTTTTTATGTTTTCTCAGTAGGACCCAAACGTATGTCGCAAGG